>NW_027192386.1:637298-870862 GCF_041956645.1 Rasamsonia byssochlamydoides | reverse complement strand
ATCGAATTTGATTAGGGGGTGGTGGTGGATGACGTGGCAGCTCGGTGTCCGTGGCAGCTCGGTGTCCGATTACGTTAACTAATCTATGACAAATCTTTAGGTGCTTCTAGCGGGTAAACAATACGCAAGCTCATATCCAGTTAAATCGGGAACGTAATTCTCACACGCCTCATAGGCTATAGCGGCGTAAAACGTCCGAGTTTACGATAGTTTCGCACTTCATCTTCGATGGCAGCGTAGAGAATCCTGTCGGCAGCACTCAGATTATTTACTTCCAACGAGGAGGGTGCACCAAGAAGAGGTTTCATGTCAGCCTGACAGATCATTCCTGGCTGGGGGAGCTCCCCAGTTTGGAAGTAGGCGCGGATTGCTTTGGCGACGCACAGAGAAGGGGCGGCTAACGTTGTGTGCTATGTGAACAATATGTCTTAGTCTTGGGTCAGGAAAGATCTCTGGAGAAATACATCACATACCCCTTCTGAGTCTTGTTGCAGGACAACAGATCCAGGAAAGTTGGATGACATTTTGTGAGCGCTGGTGTTGGCGGGTCTGTCAGATTTCTGCTCGTTGAAGTACAAACCACTGTCATACTCACCTGCGCAGCGGAGTTACTGGGTCAAGAGTATTGCTGACGAAAAGAAGAGGGTGAGAAGTATTTCCAGTAAACGGCCCTTCACCTTGAGTCAGCCATGGCTTTTTGTACAGTATCATCAACTGATCTTTCAAGGGCGCTCACCTGTAAATCTCCACTTCGCCTTTGTCTTCCATCCAACACAACTCAATCGCACATGTGCCCAATAATCGCCTAGCATCTCGCTCCCTGCCTTGAGTTCATCCCAGTACTGCTTGAACTCATCCTGGTCTATTTTACCCAGGTTCTCTGCGTCGGTGCAAAGGATCGCTGCTGTAGCGTACTCGTCATTCTCTCCCGGAACATGGCACTCCCGCGAGTAGGGACCAGCAAGGAGGCATTCTGACGAGAGACAAGATGGCTCGCGGTTTCGCTGCTTGAAGTCTGCCATGGCAGCCCCGTTGCCCTTTCTGAGATCGCTCAGTAATTCTGCCAACAAGGGAAAGACGTACAATGGCTGATACATGGCGATTCGTACAAGGGTCATCACATCCGTCCACGACACGACTTCTGGTCCCCGTGTAGCAGAGGCAGGGACGGGGACAGACGAGTTCCGGATGCGGGAAAGGAGATCACGGAGACTTGCTTTGATAGAATCCGGCCCGCCAGGGTTGTACAATCCGCAGCCATCAGAGCCAGCTGCATCACAGTATATGGCGAAGCGATCGAAGATGGCGTCGGCGTCAACGACACTACTTGGCCCCGTGGTCAAGTAGTAACTGTCGAGGTCAACGACGCCGTCGAGCACAGCACGTTCGACTCGATCTGGGTGCATGGCGGCGAACGTGGCCCCCAGGACCGTTCCATATGACCGGCCCCAATACAGAAGCTTCTCGTTTCCCCGGTCCCATCGGGTTCTCAGGGCAAGAGATTGGTCTTGATCAAATCCTTTTTCGGCACCATGAGCTCGTTGCTGAGCTATGCCTTGCTTTTCTCTCCATTCAGCGTGTCGCTCAACGATCTCAATCATGTCCTCGACAACTGGAGACGTATTCATGTGCTCTCCAAGTGCTTCTTGTCCATCAATTTTGGCGCTGATTTGCTCCGAACATCCCTCCGCAAGAGCTCTGTTTCGTTGCCAATTTCGCATGAGAGAGTCTTCTGAGCTTCCCAGCATCCCGTCCGCCTCCTGCTGTAGCTCCCAATTCCGTCTCGAGAACATATCAGGAAAGCAGCTAAATCTGGGGGTGGTGTTATTGACGCCGCGAGGATCAAATCCTATAATGTCGAAGTACTTGGATTTCTCGTCAAACGTCTCCTCAGGGTCAACTTCTGAGTCTGCAATCGTCTGCAAATTTCGTCCAGACTGCAGAAGCTGGGCGACTCCAGAGCCACCAGGGCCACCTAGACCATCAGAATTAGCTCCTCATCACACTATCGAGCTGACATTGTATTCGGTACCGGGATTAATCAATATAGCTCCTCCATATCGAGGATCTGTAACAGGGACCCTTGCCGGAAGTCTTGCAAGAGCAATAGCAAAGGTGCGACCTTTTCCGTCGGTGCGTTTGTGGTCCATTGGCACCTGCAGACGTCCGCACTGTAGACCGTCAAAGCAGTCATGATATTGAAGCTCTTTAGAAGGAGATATCTGTAGTCGTAAGTAACATGCGTGCCACAGCAGTAATGCGAGGCATTCTTACACGTGACCATTGAAACTGATCCTTTTCGTGTGATCCAGGGTCGAAAGACTCTACCTCTCCACCTCCACCTTCTCCTGCAGAAAGAGGGAAACACGCCAGAGGTGATAATAAAAACCCCGCGGTGACGATAACCAGAAGGACTAGTTTTCTAACCACCGCAACCTGTCGTTTGCCATCGAAGACATTCTGTTGCTGCGACTGGCATGTTCCCCTGAAGGTAATGTGATCCTTGACAGAAGGTATTCCAGTGCGGTCCATTCTCGGACGACATCAATGTCTCAGTCGACCCTTGGTCCAGTTGAAAGCATGTATACAAGGGGATGGTCCGCTTGAGCGACGACAATGCATGGATCAGAAGAAACCACCACAGGCCAGAAACCTATAATTATCAGCAGGATGCTACTGCATCGCGGGACGCGTTCAACAATCGGGTAAGTCTGTATCTTCTCAGGCTGAATTACTTGCTCTGACAAAGGGGAACCACCTAGGTAGAAGAAAATCAAGATCAACTTGGAAGATAAGATGCGATAACGACGGCCCCACCGCACCCCCGCGCCAGCAACAGTTCTGACCCTTATCAGAGAGAGCATTGTGCATCTAGATAGGCTCATATCTAGACGGAACTGGAAGTGCCTTAGTAATGCCTCATTACTATGGCCAATATCCATAAGCTGAATGATACTACCTACATTTGGGAATTATAAAAATTGACAAAAAGCTCACACCCCCCAGCTCTCAGCTGGTTGAGGGTGTTACGAAAACACCTGTTTCTCCTTTGCAGGCAGGGATTTTACTACTCGCGCAGGGCGAGTCTCGAACCTGGGAACCCCAGCAGTATGCAGCGTGGTTTACACGCTGAGCTAGGGGCCTCAGGTTTTGTTGCAGGAGTAGCTGTTGTTGTGACATTTATGGTAGCTGTTTGTTTGTTTGTTTGCTGTCTGCTGGGTTAGATGGCTCTATTGTGCAATCAAAACAAGAATTGCAAGCATTAGGAGCCTTTCCTTGATATACCTGATACTTCCTACAGTTGACAATCACAGAGCCCATACTACATGAAGTTATATCCAAGTTTTTCTCTTGCATCCTTAAGGTTCTATATCACAGATAGAACGCACTGATCTCTGGGCATTAGATGGCCCATGCTCAAGGCCTCCAGAAACTTTACGCGCTGTCCCACCTGATCACGTCAATAGCATGAAGATAGTGTTTGCAATAAATTTCGAGTACGGAGTACTACTTTAAACTTGACAAGTTGAAACACACACGAAGGTCTGGAATGGTCGATGCGGCTTGTCATTTGCGGGGTTGCGAGCTTGCCAAGCAACGGCAGCGAATCCTCTCGTGCCAGCAACGGAGTGCTATATTGTGGTCGACATGTCACGAGGCTGGCCGTGTTGAATACACTTTCATGGCGCTACAAATCCGGGGAATCGTTTCCAGCCATCGTGGGATCGACATACGATGGAGGAATCAATTATTGCGCTGATATTCATTTGGACACCGTCGCCATTGGCAACAGAGTGTTGGTTTAGGTTTGTTGTTTCTTGATTTTGATGAGCTGTCCAGGTGGCCATGCCTGACCGTCTGCTCCAGACCAACGCCGAAACAACGTTGTGATTAACTGCTCAGTGGTCAATGCTGCAGGTTGCAATCGTTCTCGTATCCAACAGCCATGTTACGGTATCTACGCCACTCGTCGCTCGGATTGGTATACCTCACGTCGGCTCACGAATTGGGAAGTTGCTGTCTGCGCGAGTCTCTGAGCAGCGATATTGGTGGCCAAGTTATCAATTCCCATGGAACGTGTCATTACACGACAATTTTCCTGCAGGACGATCAGCCATGAGACGAATAGCCAGGAATTGTCTCTTCCATGAAAGCCAAACAATCTGACCTATCCCTGTCTGCGACTAGAGACGTCTGCTTGTAGGACGAGGGGCTGCTCTAGAGACCTCTGATCAAGGATGAGGGGCTGCTCTTTTTATAACATGATGTCTGGCATCATGTACTGACCTTGTGACCCATTCTGCAGCTCTTAAGGCGAGCATTTCCCAAGACCTCCTCTGTCATCTTTCATCAAGCAGAGGACATCGACAGAACACAAACATATCCGATATTAAGATACACGTTATAAGCCCGGCTCAACATGGCTGAAAAAGCCCCGCACATAGTCGGTACAACCGACTTTAATCGCATTGAAGCCCCGGTGACCTGGAGAGCCTACTTGATATGCGGCTTTGCCAGCTTTGGAGGTCCGACTCACTTCAACCCAGCCCTGCCATACTTCTTCAAGGCTAACATCCCCCTTTTAGGTATCCTTTTTGGCTATGATTCCGGGTACATCTCCGGTGTTCTCGGCATGAACTATGTCAAGAGAGAAATGGGAGAAGCTGTCCCACTCGACATTGATCCGTCTGGTTATATCCTTGCAAGCTGGCAGAAATCCCTGATCACATCCATCCTGTCGGCTGGGACTTTCGTTGGTGCTCTCATCGGAGGTGAGGTGTCGGAGCGCATCGGCCGTCGTACTACAATTATGGCTTCTTGTTTATTCTATGCCATTGGTGTTGCTGTTCAGACCGCTTCTGTCAATGTTGGAACTCTCGTTGCTGGTCGAGTTATCGCCGGTTTGGGTGTCGGCGGTGTATCCGCAACGGTCATTCTCTATGTGTCGGAGATCAGTCCCAGAAAGGTCCGCGGGACGCTGGTCTCGATCTATCAGTGGGCGATCACCATCGGCCTCCTCGTCTCTTCGGGCGTCGACCAAGGCCTAAAGGACCGGAACGACCGTTCCTCATACCGGATCCCCATCGGTCTTCAATTCATCTGGGCATTCATCCTCTCCGCCGGCCTCTTCTTCCTCCCGGAATCGCCACGATATTACGTGAAAAACGACAATCTGGAGAAGGCTGTCAAGTCTCTAGAGAGAGTTCGCGGCCAGCCAGGATCGACGCCTGAAATCCAGGCCGAGCTCGCTGAGATCAAGGCAAACTACGAATATGAGAAGCAGATCGCGAGCACCTCCTGGTTCGATTGCTTCCGGGGCGGTCTTGCGCCCAGGGGGAACCTTCGGCGGGTTATTGCTGGCACTTGTTTGCAGATGTTCCAGCAGTGGACCGGGATCAACTTCATCTGTAGGCAGTTTCAGCTGATATTAAGTAGCAGATTCTGACAGTGACAATAGTCTACTACGGAACGACCTTCTTCCAGCAGGTCGGCATGTCGAACCCGTTCCTCATGTCCACGATCATGAATATCGTCAATGTCGCCACTACCCCGGCATCCTTTTGGATGATTGAGCATTTTGGTCGACGAACGCTGCTGCTGGTCGGCGCAGCCATCATGTGTGTTTGCGAATTCATCGTGGCCATTGTCGGCGTCGCGGATACCAATGGCCACGCAGCGTAAGTCCATCGACTTGCAGTAGCTCATAGCGTTTTCTTACTGACAACTGTAGAAACATCTGCCTAATCGTATTCACCTGCTTCTACATCGCAACATTCGCCATCACCTGGGGCCCCGCCGCCTGGGTCGTAATCGGCGAGATCTTCCCCCTGCCCATCCGCGCGAAGGGGGTCGCACTGTCGACAGCATCGAACTGGCTGTGGAACTGCGTCATCGCCGTGATCACGCCGTACATCGTGGACAAGGACAAAGGGGACTTGGGCGTGAAGGTCTTCTTCGTTTGGGGCTCGGCACTGTTCCTCTGCTTCCTCTTTGCGTTTTTCTTGATTCCCGAAACGAAGGGGCTCACGCTCGAGCAGGTCGATAAGATGCTGGAGGAGAGCACCCCGATGACGAGCCACAAGTGGAAGCCTCATGATACTTTCGCCAGGGAGATGGGGTTGGCGGAGAAGAGTGTGGAGACAGGAGAACACCAGGAGAATGTTGCTGAGGCCTGATGCGATAATCAGTCAGTCGACCGTTCAGCAAATGCCTATACTGACTAACAGATATTTAATGCTAGCCTCAGCATAGCTAACAGTAGGTACCTAACTAACCTCCTTGAGATAGGCTTTGTAAGAATTGTATGTATGTACTGTACATACTGTATGTAAAGTACCTACATGTAAATCGCAACATAAGTTCCTAGGTAGTGACTTACATAACGTCTCTCTCTCTCTCTTTCAACTCGTATATACAAACCGTTCAAGCAGAAAGGATCCAACAACTAAATGGTACCTAGGTAGTTCTCATGACACCTGGAATATTTTTTTCAGGCACAAACAAAACCACACACTTGCATAAATTTGAATTTAAATTCATTTAAATCCATCCTCGCCCGTGACTTACAGATACATACTCCACTGGCATCCTTTTTTTTGGATAAATAAAATGCGAGGGATTCTTAATACTTATATTATACTTCAGTTTGTTGAAAGTTAAAATCACGTGATAGTTGTGTTCATCTCGATAACGTTGCCGGGCTCGCGAGATCAGGAATTTTTTTTCTCTGGGGAACTATCGTCAAAAACATCCATCCCGCAACAGTGAAACTAACTTGAACTGCCTGTGAAGGAAAAGATTTTGTTAGTTTCTTTTCTTTTTGTCTGAAGGGGAAAAAAATTCTCTCGTCTGGTCTGGTCTGGTCTGGTGAAGTCTTGTCCAAGCAAGCAAGCAAACAGTATTATTATTTCTGCAGAGCACGAAACACGACCATGGCGCAAGGCCTAATCAAAAAACCCAAGTCAACAACAGCCTCCTCGTCTAAGAAATCCTCCTCACTAGCCCCCAAACGAGGCGGTCCCCGCGTCATCGCCCCCAAGAAAGCGTCCCTCATCAAGCAGCGGAAGATGGCGAAGGTGAGCCCCTCCCGATACCACACATGGAAACCAACGGGTAGAAAAAGTATGTGGCTGACTGATGCTTGATAGAAACTCTCCGCCGGCCTGATCGCGAAGACGGAAGAGACTCTTGCCCAGCGGGCGGGGCATTTGGAGATGCTTGCCAATGCGAGGAAGGAGAAGCAGAAGGAGAAGACGAGGCATGGACAGCAGCAGAAGAAGAATGGTGGGGCGTGAGTAGTTGGTTGATTGATCAATCGATTGGAAGATAAAGAAGAGAAAGGAAGAATGAAAGAAATGATAAACAGCGCGAGAGTAAGCGAGAGTGAGAGTGTGGGTGAGAGTGTGGGTGTATGGTGTGATGTGATGTGATGCGATGTGGCAGCTACCTTGACCGGTCCTATCCTGTCCTGTCCTGTACCGTCCATCCCATCCGTCCCGTCTCCTAGAAGATATACTCCTACTACGGAGAACCGAGGTCGAAGGGCCAGGTGGTCGGACGGCAAACACATACGGCATGACGCGCTTCTTCCGACTGTTCGACTGGGTTCAACGACCGACCTCACGATTGGTTAGAATGCTGGAATGCTGGCTGGCATGATGACTCCAACGTCCATTCATTCCTTGGACTTTTCTGTCAGATCGGATCAGATCAGGTCAGATCAGGTCATGTCCCATGAGTGAGTGAGTTGTGTCTGCGCAGCCCAGGGATTATATTATACCTATTCTCCAGGCAGAGAGAGATGGGCGGAAACAGTCTGGACATGCCATGGTGATCTCAGATCTGAGGACGTGAAGAGAGGTCGAGTCTTCACCGAGACGGTACTGTCCTTGTGCTTGGACGAGGAAGATACAGGAAAAGATAATGGGGAGTTGGAAGACGACTTATTGGATGCTGCATGCTTTTGAGCAAAACCACACAGCCAAACTAAGATTAACTACGACAGTCATAATTCAATCTAATGTCCAGCCAGAAAAGTTCATATGATCACAATTTCATTTGTAAATCTTCAATATTATATATATTCCTATAGAAAATGAAAATGAATAAACAAGTCTATATAACACAATCAAATTAGATATAATAAAGATCCGAGCACAGATCCAAGATAAAATTGGAGCAGGGAGGGAAAAGTGCCCCTATCCCAAATTCCCAGCCCAGCCACATGTTGAATAAGTCATCAGTCGTTAATGTATACACAGCTTTTGAAATGTATATGCGCCTAATCCGATCGCTGCCATGGGTATCTCGAACGCTATGCCTCCCCCAGAAGCAAAAAGCCAAAAAAAAAAAAGAAGACAAACACAAGGAAAAGGATCAGATCACTTCTGAATTCATGCCTTGGAAATACGGGTGGACACACTCTTGGGAACGCCAGCTTGCTCAATCAGCTCTCGTCCCCGCTCCATCCACTTCTGGAATCCGCTTTCCGTGGCATCCAAGGGGAAATCGTCCCAGACTTCCTGCTCCGTGTCCGCATACCTCGACCACATCCCTTTCGGGATGTCGGATGTAGACCACGAAGGAAGCTTCCCCAGGACGCTGGTGTAGTACACGTAAAGGATGCGGCACAGCAGATCAACCCGGTCCACATAGTGTTGCTGGCTTGGGTCAGGCTCAACTCCACCATCTCCAAGCCGCCGCCACCAGGACACCCGCCACCGAAGAGATAGCAGGATGCGGCCCAGTTCGGTGAGGAATCGGAGGTGCGCTTCGAGAGAGATCCGCTTCCACTTGATATTGTAGAAATCGCGTTCCAGCTTCCGAAAGCCCTCCACCTCCAATATCCGACAGAATATACGCGACAACTGAGCAGCCAGGAGAATCTCTTTCCGATCCTCGGGATTATTAACGTCCATAGGACGGTCTTCACCACTGCCGTCTACAGACACAAAGCTGTAGGAGGCACGACTCGGCATGTTATTCCACTTTGAAAGCAGATCCTGGAGGATAAAATTAGTCTCGTACGTTGTCTCTCACATGGACGGGAACTAACATATATCTGGTTCATAGGATCACAATCTTTCACGCAACTCAGCCAATGCTTCGACTTGTCTTTGGACTCGATGATCCGATGGTCAATGAACTCCAGAAAAGTTGACTGCGAATTATCATTATATTCGCTGAGACCTTTGAGGAATTTGTAGCTCTCTGCTAGGTCAAGAACGTAGAGGTTTCCCCACTCCTGGCTGGCACGGATGTTGAACCGCCCGCGCCGTTCACTCAGGAACGAGAGCAGATCGTTCAAATTGAAAGCAGAGGGAATCTCCATTCTGACCCTGCCAGATCCATTCAGTGTAGCATGATTAATGGCTCGTTGAGCTGGAACGTATCAGCAGGGCTGCAGCCAAAATTGTAAGGAGTCTCCACATACAGATGTAATTGCACGTGCCGTACTCGACAATGCTGGCAAAACATGCCCGTGCACACGGTTGCTCATGCAGTGTCGGCCGGCAGGCGTCACAGGGGGAATTTCCATCACACTGGCAAAGTCAGCTTGACGGAAAAGCCAATTGGAGAAGCCTCAGAAATACCTTCCGTTTGTTCAGACGACACTGCACACAAGTGTCCTTATTCTTCCTCCTCAGGCCTGCATTTGCTCTTCCAATCGTGGACAGAGGGCCCTTGCGGCGCGCTCCACGAGGTGGAGTTACAAAGTCTTCTGAGGAGATCGACCCCCCAAGTCCATCCTCCTGTACGATCTGGAGTGGCTTTGGTTGATTGATCTGCTCGACACTTATCACAGAGTTTCTCTGCTTTCTCTTCCGGGCAGCCGAAGCAGGCTGAAACGCCAGTGGAATATGACGTGCTGCATGAGGAACAGCCGCAGTCACACCTCCTGAATTCGACGCGAAACTCGTCTGCGGTAAATCCGACGAGTCCTGGCTAACCATGAAAGCGCTAATCTTGGGAAAGACCGGTGACGTCTCCGATGAACCTTCATCCGGAGAAGAGTCATTCCACTCCAAAGCCTGTGAGTCTTCTTCCTTCACTTGGCGCATGCCAATGCCGTCATTTGTAACGGAATATGAACTCTCGAACACTCCAGACACATCTCCTGGTAACGATGGACTTTGCGTCTCATTCTGAGGTTCTGGTTTCACTTGCTGGGAATCGTCATAGACTCCGAGACCCTGGGAAACTGAGGGAAACGAGGTTGTCAGGCTTGGGGGAACGGACATTTCAAGCCCTGCGAACCATTGTTGATCGACAGCTGCGCCGGATACTGGTATTTCGACATTTTTGTTCTCGGACTGTGGTTCCAATGGCGGTGAGATCGGGAACTGCGAGGGAACAAATGACGTCGCATTGTTGAGTGTGCTTTGCCACGCCTCGCTACCGTACTGAACAGGCTGGGAGAACTGTTGCAATGATGCCATCTGATGAGATTGAAAATCCGAAAATACCCCTCGAGAGCCTAGCTCCCCGCCATCATCGACGATAATAGTTCCGGTAGACCCAGCGGCGCTTTTCGCATAGGGGTGGAGAACGGGGGCATCCAATGGCATCCCAAAAGCCATGGGATGAGATAACTGGAATTGATTCCATGCATTGTCGAGTTGAGAGGATTCGTCGCCGGAGGAAGGATGGGTTCTGGGACTGAAAGTGCCTCCGATGAAGCTGACTCTCTCGTGAAGTCCGTTGGAGGTGCTGCGAAGTGAAACAAACCGCCATCAGCATTCACCCCCTTGTGAACGGGGAGAGAGAGGGAAAAGCAACCTGAAGTCAAGAGTGTGAACGTCGCCCGCTGAATCGATCAGAGGGACCTCGAGACTGTCGCGACTCGGCGGGCCTTGTGCGGCGACCAGATCGACAAATTCTGCGTCGCCCTCGTTGGAGTCGTGACAGGCTTCCAAATCGGGTGGGTGTTCGAAATCGTGTCTCTGCCAGGATAGAACCGAAAAATTGCTGTCGTCGGATTGCCATTTATCGAGGATCTTGGGGTCGATGCCCGTCGTGGTTCCGGTGCTCCCGCAGTCCATCAGGCGTCTGCGGCAGATAGAGTGGAAAGTCGCGACCGTCGCAGCGGGTCAGGACTCGACGCAGTTGGACTTGTTCGTCTTCTCCGACACAGTTCACAGGCGGACTGGAAAGGACAAGAGATGCCTCATCGACGTCGTGTCAGTGTATGAAAAGGATGATTCACGAGCGGGGGGTTGGGGGGCTCAGCGACCACGGGGCACGCGTTCCCCACCAAAAAGGTTTTGCAATCTCCAAACGGTGGTGGTCCTAAATGCTGTGCTGGCCACTCGGAACGGCCCACCGAAGGGCAGAGGCTTGCTTACTTACTGGGGTAGGATGGCCTGATCTGACAGCTGTGTAACAGTCTGTACTGTAGATGATGATGATGGCGATACTGACTGTACTCGGACTCCTCAGCCCAACTGCAGCCCACCAACCCAGTGGGAGCTCACATGCAACCAAGGCTCGCTGTGTGATGGAGGAGTAGATCGTACGGCGACGAACCAAAGGCTCCGTGGGAGAAAGTTGGATCAGGGACCGGAAAGAAAGTTAATTAAAAAATTTTAGAACTCAAAAAACAAAAAAAGAATATTGAGCGCCTCAGAGTTCGCTACCACCCCAAGCCCGGTGGTAGTATGACGACGATGATGACAATTATTAGTCGGATTTCGGGTTTGTTTGATAATAGCTGTTAGCAATCGGTGCCGAAGTCGCCTGTCTTCAGAGGGCGTTGATTCACGAATCACGGGTTCCTGAGCCCGAGAGGGAGAGAGGATGGTGCGTGGCTCATGCGCGCACACACCGCTTGGACCCGCTTTAATTACTGCAGTCTGCGATCCACGATCTGCCATGCCACACGATCTCTTCTGTGAGTCAGATACTACTAATTACTATCTTTTGACATGATGCTTCGAGTTAGGGTTTATCCTGCTCGTCGAATGCCTAAGGCCCTAAAGGAACAAGCTACTGAGCTTCTCGAAGGGAGGAAATTACGAGAGCACGTTCCCCACCTTGTAGTCTGCATGATGATGCAGTCCGTAGGTACTTCATACAGTACCGTGCGGAGTACACATGAGCCGTATATTTTATCCTCCCAAGTTTCAAACTCACCGGAGAACCATTCCGGGTTGTCACGGATTACCGTCTGGTTCGGTTCCATACCACCGCTGGCCACTGTTCTTCGGGACGCCTTCGCAGGAAACCGCTCGTAACCGTATGTCTCGTACTGAACCAGCAAAACCTGTGAAATAACCGTTATTCCTATTCCAGCTTCACCGGGCCAGAATCAAGCAAACCCAGACTCTCTTCCGCCGTATCTGGCCCTTGGGGAATAGCTATCGTTTATCTATTACCTAGGTAGCTGGCTGGACGTTTCCATTTCCCCGACATCGTGAATGAGGGGGTGGGAAAGTCGATCCCCCGGTGAAGATTCAAATAATGGGCATGGGCCAGTAGAGAAAAAATTCCTATTTAATTGATGGCCCGCAGAGGGTGAAAAGAAGAAAAAGATCAAGATCAGCTTGCAAACAAGCTGGTGAAACCGGCTAAGAAAGAACTTCCCAATTGTTTTTTTTTTACTGTTATCGTTGCCATCCCACATTGCTCGCTGATCGGCCCCCAGTACAGTAGAGTTCGCCATGCATATCCTTGTAAGTGATCTCTTTGGTGCTCGTGGCAGGTGCTGGTGTCTGCCATTGGGCGGGGGCGAAGAGGCCTCTTTCGGGCCCTTCCTCCAACGCAATCGCCAATACAAATGCTCTTGCAACCTGTCAAAAGTGAACTGACCTCCAATTGACTACTTAACCTGCAGGTGGTGAATGATGATGGTCCCCCATCGAAGAAACTCTCTCCGTATGTACGGCCGTTCGTGGACGCCCTACAAGACGCTGGTCATCTGGTCTCCGTCGCCGTCCCCGCCGAGTCGCGATCCTGGATCGGGAAAGCTCATATAATCGGGGCCTCCCTCAAAGCGTCGTACGTGCATCCGGACTCATTTCGCGAAGACGGGACCTGGGATACCTCCTTCAACAACCAGGAAGTTGCTCCTAATGCATCAGAGACCAAGGAGGAGGACCAAGAGCAGCAGCAGCAGCAGCAGACGCCCCTCAGGTCGAGGGATAATGACTGGGTAGTCGTCAGCAATGGCACGCCCGCCAGCTGCACACAGCTTGGCATCTACAACCTATTCACAGACCGAGGCCCAATTGATCTGGTAGTCTCCGGTCCCAACCACGGTCGAAACGCGTCGACGATCTACAATCTCTCGTCTGGCACCGTTGGCGGTGCCCTGGAAGCGGCCACGTGCGGGAAGCGGGGCATCGCATTGTCATTCGGGAGCAAGGAGGAGCAAGATCCAGAAGTCATCAAGGCAGCCTCGAGACTGTCTGTGCGTCTGATCGAACATCTGTATCGCAACTGGGACGAGCGCGTCGAGCTGTACAACCTGAACGTACCGATGCGGGCCGACGTAGAGAGCCGACCCATCCACTATACACGTGCTTTGCCAAACCGCTGGACGAAAGGAAGCCTGTACGCAGAGGTGGCCCATAACGACAGTGAAGTTGAGAACGCCGGTAATAATACTGTCAATGGAGCTGCCAAGGTCGCGACCAAGTCGGGCATCCTCTCGTGGTTCAGGAACGGCGCCACAGCGGCCCACGGCGATCAAGGCTCGACCTGTCGAGAGCGGTACTTTCAATGGTCCACGGAGCTGTCGGATATCAAGCGGAGTCTCGAGGCCAGTGAGGAGGGCACAGACGCACACACTGTCCTAAGTGGATGTACAAGGTAATGCCAGTCAGCTCCTGACCATCAGAATGCACTCGACTTACTGACGATACGACGACGACAGTGTGACTCCTCTCCTGGCCAATTTCTGGCACGCGCCCGGTTTCAGCGGAGAGTTGAAACTAGACGATTGAACATTTCTCGCGCAATCAAGCAGTGTTTTGTGACCAGTCGAGCACTACCATCACCGCCTGATTGATGCTCTTAATTGATCCGCCATGTCTATGATTTCCTATGGATTAGATACCAGGGTTCTGCTAATTTATACCAGAGTAACGACATTTTACTAATACCCTCGTGATAGGTTCTTATCTTATATGGCCGTTATCATGCGGCGTCAATAATACCCAGATAGATAGCTTGATCGATATGATAGAGTATATCGAGATCCCACCTCAATGGGGATTAAATGCAATGAATCCGTTAGGATGCACTCCTTGTGATTGTTGATTGTAGGGGCCTGCGCCTACCAACTAAAATGGAAAGGAAAGATATAGAGAAATAAGAGACTCGTCTCAATATCTGCGAGAGCGTATATTGGTTAAAGAGATGGCAGAGGGGGAAACAAAAAGGGGACAAGACGCGATGGTGTATCATCAGAAAGCAGAAACAACATGGCAGATCACAGCACAGCACAACATAGACGACCCAATCAATGGATCGATGGGTTCGTCGAACATAGCTTGAGTTTGGTTGGTAACATTGGGTTTCGTATCTGAGAAAAAAAAAAAGAGAGAGAGAGAGAGAGAAGAGAAAGGGAGCCAACATCGACAAGGGAGAAAGCTCCTACAGCGCCCGAGCAGCTTCTCCCGCTCCGCTGTCGACCGTCGTCGCCTTCTCCGCTTTCATTTTCCCCTTCCCGACGCCGCCCTCGCCCACGCCCATCCGGCGGGCAACGTATCTCTGCGCCACGACTCCAACAGCGAGAGATAGCGATTCCTCAAGCCACTCCGCTACCCATTCACGGGGGTCGACGCCACCGCTTTCAATGATCTCCGCAATGGCCTCCGGCACCGTCACGCGGGGTACATTCTTCTTCGCGTCATCCTCATCCACGGCCGGAGCCGGAGCGTCGAGCCAGTCGATCCATTTCTGCGGTATCGACTGCGACATGGTGTGGAACGCGATGCCATGGACAGGGTCATGCAGATAGATCGCAAAAGAGATCTCTTCGTTATCATCATCGGCCGCCTCGACGACTCCGCCAGGCGCGCTCGCTTTCTCGGCCGATGAGCCGGCTTGAAACAGGTCCTTCGGGCTCGTCTGGCTGACTGCTTGGATGGCCAAGAAAATATCGCTGCTTCGCACGGGGTTGCTCTCGCTAAGAACCTCGGTCGCCTGTTTGGCCGCCTCTTCGACACCGCCCCGAGATGAGTAGTACTCCGACGCATAGGCCTCTGCACTGGCACGGGCCAGCTTGGTCGCTTCGACGGCGCCCCTCACAGCGGAGATATTACGCGGGTTACCCGGGGTCACAGTGCGCCACCACGGGCCATCACGCCAACCCGCAGTGGATGACTGGAATCCAAGATCCGAACCACGTCGGGGAGATGATTCTTGACCGCGCTGGATGACAAGCAAATCACCTCCCTCTACTTGCGACATGACGCGGGAGAAGACTTCGTAGATCAGGGGGTCGAGACTCGGATAGCCAGAAAGGTCATGAGTAATGTGGATTTGAAGGCGCTCGTGAGATGAGATAGGAGGGGCAAGCGTATGGATGAGAGAAGTGAACGTTGGAAGAGCAAGCGTTTTTAGTTCGCCGCCTAGGAACAGCATTGCAAGTCAGAACTCACAGGTAAAAGAAGCCAAGGAAGTGAGGGACAACAGTACCAAGATCCCTGAGAGCTCCTACATTTCCTCTGACATGTTCTGCCCATTTCTGGGCCTCTTCGTTCTTTTGGATCTCCTTCATCGCGGCTTCAGCCTGTTTCATGGCGGCAGTGGCGGTGGATAGAAGACCACCCCACCAGCTTCCGCCCGAGCTTTTTGTCTCCTTTTCTGCAGGCTTTTTCTTCTCGGATTCAGAGGACGGCGCATCTCCAGTAGCCGTGCGAATGGGTGTATTTCTGCCTTCCTCAGACTTGCGAGCAGCTGTAGTTCTCTCCTCACTGGTCCGGCCAGAAGGCGGTTTAGGCGATTTCGCAGATGAGCGATGCTCCGCTGACAATCGAGGGGTGCCCGGTCGCTGAGATGCAAGATTATCGAGTTCAGCAAAAATTTCGTGCTCCGACTGGGCGGTGCTGGTGGTGGTAGTGGCCGGCTTCGATGTGGACTGATCCGATGGGTTCACATCGGTGTCGAGACCCAGATTGTCTAGTTGAGCCAGAAGCTCATCGTTGGTGGGTTTGGCTTTTGGAGGCATGGTTGGCCCAGACCCCCAGAAGTAAATCTTCAAGGTTGTTCGAAAAGCAGTTGTGAAGGAGTGGACGTGGACTTTGTATGTTGAAACGGGTAAGGCAACGAGGTGAAGCTTCAGGAGCTGATGACCTGCGCCAAGAAACTCCAGACTGCGGCTTGACGACGACGATCCCCACAAAATCAGGCAATAATATTCATTAATACTCTTCTGATTTGAAGAAGCATTTATTTTGCATGTATTTTTGCTGAATCTAATTTATCTGCAGCTTATTTTAAAATAAAATAAAAAGAGAGAAAGAAAGAACTAAGGAAAAAGGTGTTCACATAAAAGTGGTGAAGCTCGATGCTTGAGGGGCATTCTGGTCATTGCCACATTCAGCAATTCACTTTCAGTCATCCACATCGAAGTCGTTTGGGATTTTTTTCTTTTTCTTTTTTTTTGCCCCTAGATAATATTTCCTATTATTCTGCATGTAATTTGAATTTCTTCCTTCTCACAGTGGAAAGGGGGAGATAAGAGGAAGAGGTTGAATACAAAGGCAATCGGAACCCCACCGATCGATCCATAATCAGCTGCCAGGTAATGAACGACAGTGTCCATCACACATAATTATTGAACATCCACTTCTCGACCAAGGCGAGTGCTCTCGATTCAGACGCGAAGCCTGGGAAGATAGAATTTCCTTGCCTAGAAAAAGAGGAACACTATTATCAGACGCTAATATGTGTTTTGGCTTGACGCCTATGTTGACTTAAGACCTCTAATAACGACTTGTATATATATCTGTCCACCTGCGCTCAACAGGTCTTAATACCGGAAGTCTTGCTGAAAATATTCTCTTCATAAAGGCACAAAAAATAAGTATATTTTATAAGTCAGTACTCGCCGGTGAAGATTTCTTCATTTTCTTCCTCCTTTTTTTTAAGCCTCTGCGCATGAACTCGGAATACGATGCAAGTAAAATGGCGGGGGCGGAATACTCCGGAGTAGGTTCGACTTAGTGAGCAGACTGCGAGAAAGAAGGGCAATCGGAGGCTCGGCTTTAACCCCACGGTCTCCATTCGGCATTGCCCCGGAGCGGAACCCTGGCGCAAATGCATTGCGGGACGCGGAATGAAAAGAGGGGAAATTGCTAAGTCTTGCTCATAGTCTTAAGACGAACATAAAAGGGAAGGTTCTGTCCGCGGAATCGTTTATTTTGTTGTTTTCTGCGTGAGACGGACTTGACAGACTTCGTGGTTGCGAAATCACAGGCGTACTGACGCAGAAGAATATACGTTTCCGAATCTAGATCTCTCTGGGGTAAGTCAACCTCGGAATTGAGAAACTCTCTATAATGACGGACACAGGATATCAGCAAGCTAACAATTAATACCAGACCGCAATATCATCAATCTTTAACCGGGAACCGCAAACAGAAACCAAATGCGTATCCCCTACGTGCCGAATCCTCCGCCGACCTCCACTCCCGAGGAAGCGGATATCCTCGCGCGAGTCCAAGCTCGACGGGGGGAACGCGGCCTCATTCCACTAGATCTCGCGCTTCTGCACTCTTTCCCCGTCGCAGACGGATGGAATTCGTTCCTGGGAGCAATCCGAACGAAAACCAGTCTCCCTGCAGACATCCGCGAAATTGGCATCTGCCGGGTCGCCGCCATCAACGGCGCATGGTTTGAGTGGGACGCCCATGCACCGATCTTGAGAGCTGCCGGGATGAGCGACGAAGGAATGCGCATCATCGAGAATGTGCAGCTCACTGGTGTGGAAGAGGAGGTGACCAAGGTATTAAATCGCCAGCAGACGGCGGTGCTTCGCTACGCCGATGCGATGACCAAGACCGTCTCGGTGCCCGACGAAGTATTCCAGGAACTGAAGGACTCTTTCAGTGACAAAGAAATTGTGGAAATCACAGCCACGGTGGCAGCCTACAACTGCGTCAGCCGCTTCCTGGTTGCGTTGGACGTGGGAGAGAAGAATCGATGAATCTTGTCCAGGTTAGTCTAATCAAAAATGTTGTTGTGTGGACGGGCTTTGCGACGAACGTTTGAAGATTGTGTGGGAAGTCAGAAATATTGAAGATAATGTACTGTACATACAACGAGCTGCAGCCATATTCCATCACAATGGGGCCATAAACGCACATCAATGAGCTTATGACAAATGGGAGGAGAGCTGTAGTTTGAAGACAGTAGTCAGCAGTGTAACTACCCAGGAAGGAAAAAAAAAGAATGTCTGCTCCAAGCAATTTGCAAGAGCATGACCAGTAAGCTGTCTCGATAACATGCTATACGCATTCTCCTAGTTTTCCAAGCCTCTTATGTAATCTCCTCCCGAAGTCCCCAGAATTATACGTTAATATAGAGAGAAAAAAAAAAGACCAATTCTCTATGGAAGACAAGCCTTACAGGTCTCGCTTCGCTCGACTGACTGCCTTTAACTTTGAAGAGAAAATACCTGCTCTATGCCTGACTCTTGGCCCTTAGGCCTACCTACTATATGACTAGTTTTTTATCATCTACTTCCGAGCTCACTACTCAAATTCCTTGCGATATACTCTTCACCATATTTCTCGTATCAGGTAGTATTTATTATCTACTTTCTAGGTGAGCTCCCTACCTATCTTCATTCCTTACTACTTACTATAGCTCTTGTTATTATCCCTTAGTAATATAGTTGTCTGCTTCACTAATGCATATGTCTTGCTAATAAGCCTAATATATGATTTTCTTACTAAAATAATGGATATAATTCTTTGTACCAATTTATATACCTCTTGCTGAGATGGGCTAGGCAGATTTCATGAATTTGGTATTGTATGCTTATTGTATGTTGCTTTTTACAGCCACGTGACAGTGTGCAAAACGGAAGTTGAAGTTTTTATAATATGGTGATGTGACACGTTCACATAGAATAATCGATATAGTGCAAAGCCAATTTTCTCAGAGCTTTTCATTCTGAGTGATAGTATCCTCACTCCTTTGGCCAATGGAAACAGATCCAGTGTCATTGTCTGCTGCACACAATGGGCTATTCTTTTTTTACTTTTCTTACATTGCAGTGAGTACAAGCATACAGTGGAGAAGCGCCCCACCTGCGTAGCGTGTGAATTCACTGGCATGTTGTTTGTCTATTTGTCATTTTATTTTATATCGTCCTTCAGCTTTAATTTTTCTCCCACAATCCTACAGCCAGGGCAGTCGTCACGTAGTCTTGTACTGTACTTGTTGTGAACACTGGATCTTCCCGGCGAGGCCACCCCTGGGATCATCGCGGATGCCAAGCGCGCCGGGACTATCGTGGCTGCAAGCGATCTCATTGGCTGTAATGATTCAATTTTCGCCGAAAAAGGCATAGCGGTGGCTACCGAGACCCGCCTTGCTCCGGGCTCGATCAAGCCGTTTTGGCCTCCGGAACAAAGCAGATTTGTAGTCCTGTCGCGTAGACAGAAGCTGGCCTACATTCAACGACAATACTTACTTGCTCTCCTCGGTTTCGCTATGAGAGACTCTGTCAGTCACTGAGCCTGTGCCAGACTAGTCCACAAAAGACATGGAGTCAACTGGCTTCCATCTACTTTAATCGCTGTACCCACGCGCCATTCACTTTGCCATCTTGACTTTGTCTATACAATCAACTTCTTCAACCCGTCATACTACCCTTCCAACATCTTTTGACCCCATTCGATTCATCCATCGTCTCATCTCGTACAATCTTTTCGCCTGCCGCCTTCTCTCCATCGTTCTTATCACGATTAATCTTCTTTTTTACCCATCGACTTTTATCCCATTGTCATCACTCTTTATCGCCTCCATTCAAACCGACTTAAGCTTTTTTGCGGTAGTCTATTCGATTCATTATTCGACTCGTTTTTTTACGAGCTTCTACCATCAAATTCTTCATCTTTTTATGATCCTTGGCTTCTTTCATCCATTTTCATCTTCTCGCGCATCATCCTATTACTTACTCTATCCAAACAACATCAGCCGTTTCCGAAAGCCGCCAAAAGACCGTCTTACTCTGAGTCGTTAGGACTCAGAGAGAACAATCAAGAAAAAGGTTTTTCATCTGCTGGATCTTGAAGCATCTTTCTGTTCTGTTGTTTTGATTGCATGCAGAAAGGTAAGTCTGTTGCATCATCTCGTGTTGGGTCCGTTTTGGTCTTTTTTTAGTCCAATTGGGACGAATCTACTCGCGCCGCCCCTTGTCTGTCCATCACCCCGTCGCAAAACGCTGGCTGCTATGCCGCATTCTTTCTACAGCCTTCTTCTGGATTAGGCAGTTCTACTTCTCTTTTCTTCTTTCTTTTCAAGTTTTTGCTGCCCAGCGTCGCTCCTCGTCTTACTTCCTTGTGTTCTGGCTGAGATTGCGCTGCGGATACTATTGTCTTGGCACACGGCAAGCGAGCGTCCAAACAGGGTAACTGGCTAACACTGCATCAATGTATAGATCTCGTGACGACCCTTTTCTAATCCACAAATTCGGTTGATCCCGCTGGTTACAACTAATAAATACATCTTTCATTCGTCACCAACATGCCTCCCGCTATGGAGGATAGTTTTGATTACGATACGCAGTCATCAGAATGGGCCAATGGACGGGACTCGCCCGCTCTCCGACACTATTCCGAGCCTCTCCACAATCATACTAACTCAATTGAGGCATCACTGTCGCCAGCACCCTCCGTCCACCAGACGAAATGTCCATGGTGTGGCAAGTACTTCGAGACCTCTGAAGTTGATTTAGAATCTCAGCATGATGCTCTCAAAGAACATATGGCCGCCGAGCATCCTCGTATCGCCCGGCTTTCCAGGTATGATGGTGCCGGCGATGAGGTCGAGGACAAAGATGCTGCAGAAGATGCAGCCGATAATGCGAACGAAGAAGGGGAAGACGAAGTGGACGAAGCTGAGAGCGCAGCTGAAGGCGATACTGCCGCTGCCACTACAGAAATTGATGGCGAAGATGAAGGCGACAATGCTAACGGAGACGGTGTGGAGACCCCTCTGGACGATGAAGCCGATGTTGCTCTGGAGAATCAGCTCCATGAATTCTCACGACAGCAAGCACATGCCTCTGTCGAGAAGCGTCTCGAAGCTTTCTGGAACATCCACCAGGCGCGCAACTTTACCGAAGATTACGACGATGAGATTGCGAATCTGGAGCACATCTGGGATTATACCTATCGCGAATCGAAATCCAGCAAAAAGACCGACCCTTCTGACATTCCCGATCGCCCCAATCCCTATCAAGAGGGTAGTGTCGCAAAGGGCGAGTTCTTGAAAATCACTCCGGTGGAAGAGTACCTGGAACTGCTGAGGAACCCCGAAACCATGTCTCACGATGAACTGTACGCAGTGACTGCCAATGCGGCCCTCGCTCTCAAAACGTGGCAGGACGAGTGGCGTACTATCGATCGACTCTCCAAGCTGGCAAATCGTCGCATGATGAAGGGCACTCCCAACCCACGGAAGACCGAGCGTCCTGAAGTCTTTGAAGACAAGAAAGAGGCGATGCTCTACGGCTATAAACACGATCCGAAAGAATCAATGATTGGCATTCAAGATCCTTTTGTACAAGGTGGCTTTAGACCCACACCTGCCCAGCTGCGAAAGATGCGTGCCGCTATAGCACCGGACAACCCCAACCCCGACGGTTGGAAGCCCGTTGTCAAGTTCGGAGTTGAGCACATTCCGCGCTTCCAGAATCCTCCTCTTCTGCCTTTCGAAGCGAAGAACACGCGCAGGCGCAAAGCCGCTCAGCAGGAAGCTGCTGCCCTCCTCAAAATCGCAAGTGAAGCCAACGAGAGCACGCCTGCTGTCGAAACTGAGGATGAGGGTTCGCCCGCCAGACCCGTCGTCACCCGAGCTCGTGCTGGCAGACATGTCACAACCCGTGAAACTCCGCAGGCACAGACAGCACCTCCCAGCCCGGCTCCCGCACCTCGTCGTGGCGTCACATCTGGTCGTGGTGCGCGCGGTGGACGCGGTGGACGAGGGCGCGGTGGCTACCCTAAGACGTCGCAGCCCGTCAACAACCCCCCGGCCCGTTCCTCTGCCCGAGTCGCGACAGCTCGTGCTGCTGCTACTACTGCTGCTACTGCTGCTGCCACCACTGCTGCCACCACTGCTGCTACCACTGCTTCTTCCGCTGCAA
Source organism: Rasamsonia byssochlamydoides (assembly GCF_041956645.1). Classification (NCBI taxonomy): domain Eukaryota; kingdom Fungi; phylum Ascomycota; class Eurotiomycetes; order Eurotiales; family Trichocomaceae; genus Rasamsonia; species Rasamsonia byssochlamydoides. The sequence continues at coordinate 848,538 of NW_027192386.1, read as the reverse complement.
CTACTGCTGCAACTACCGCCCCAGCTCCAGCGCCTGTTCAGACCCTTCCTGCGACGTCAACACCTGCGACAGCGCCGGCTCCGACACCTGGCTCCGCCCCGATCGCTCCCGCTCCTCCTGCTGTTCCTACAATTGCTCCGGCAACCTCAGCGCCCTTGTCAGCCTCACTCTCCGCCCTTGTCAAGCCCGGCGAAGTCGTGGATGCGGCGGAATTGGCACGTCGCCAAAAAATCGCCAATTCCAAGAATCCACGACGGACGGAGGCTATGCTCAACCACTGGGCCCGGTTCAATCGCGAAGGCCGCATTCGCAACCCAAAGCGAACCAAGGCCCAGATTGAGGCCGACAGGGCCGCTGAGGCTGCCCGGAAGGCGAACGAGCCTCCAAAGGAGTCCCGAAAGCGCAAGGCCGCTGGCTCTACTACGAAGGGCCCGGCCAAGAAGGAAAAGGTCGAAAACTCGACCACGGCACCCCCGTCTCTCCAGCCGGCCCCCCCAGCCCCCATCCAGCCTGCCACGGGGCCTATCGCTCCTCCTCCTCCCCCTCCTCCTCCCGCTGCTGGGCCAGCTTCGAACCCGGCCCACACGGCAGGTTATCCTCACCCTCCTCCGACTCTTGCACCCGCCGGGGTGCCGCCATATGGGCCTATCAACCCACACCATATGACGCCTCATTATCCAAACCCGCCTCCCCCTCTCATGCCAAATCAACAGCCACCGCCACTGGCCCCTCATCATCAAATGCCATATCCGCCCCATGGATATCACTACGTCCCCTACGGGGGACCGCCAATGCCTCCTCACCGTGGTCACAGAAGGTGATGGATCCGTAGGGGACTTGGGGCCGGGCGGTGGCTGGGAGAGGGGAGTTCGGCGAGGAGGGGAGGAGGGAGAGGGAGGAGGAGGGGTTTCCGAAAAGCCCGAAAACTGTCTTCCACCACGACGGCTCTAAGCGCTGACGACTCGGAGAGAACACAACCCAGAAAGGGGTTGCTTTCTGCTGGATCTCGAAGAGGTTCTTCTCACGCGCGCCATCCCCATGAAAGCATTCAACAAGAAGCAGCGCCAGGAGAGAGGCCGGGAGAGAACCACTAAGTGGCCCGCTTAATTTACTTTACTTCCAACTCCGCTTTATCTACCTCTCGCAACATCTCACTTCTGCTTCATATTACTCCACCTCCACACCATGAAAACCACTTCTATGTGCTCTGTGGAGAGATGTCGCGTCACTCTTCCCACTCCGTCCAAACGCACCTAACCCGTTTGTGACTATTCTCACAGGCTGGAGCGAGATGAACGGGACGCGATGAAGAAAAGACAAACAAAAAGACAAAAGAGGGCCTGGGAACAAGTTTCTAGGGGATTCTTCATGTTGGCCGCCGGTTTGTTTTTCTCATCCCTCACGTCCACACCTTTATGGTGCCCGGAATTCTCTGATTTTGATCCTCCCATTTGATGAGGGAGCTGGGCAACAGCACATGGACTCAGCGTCGAATGCGCTGTTGCGATGGCGAACAGCAAAGTTGTTTGGTGATGATGGTATTTAATAATGGTGATGGCGACGCAGGATGAATCGTTTCTTGTGGCCCTCGTGCTGGCCTGTCGGAGCGTTGCTCTTTTTCATCTTGTCTTTTATCTCCCTCCCACCAATGTCATCAACTTTGGCTTTCTCTCATCCATGCCACTGTCTACATCATGTACAGTACAATAGCATGGTCCCTGTTCTGCTCTTATCAGCAGAACTCGTTGGCCGCTGTGCTTTTCTTTTCCTGCTGTTGATGACAGCTATATGTTTGTACCACTATTTTACATAACTGGCATGGGCATCGTGAGCATTTGGTGAGATGATTTTTGGTTGGTTGTTTTCCATGCGTGAATTGGTGTTTGCTGTTCGAGAGATTCTTCTGGTCCTGTGTACGTGTATTTAATTAGATTTTTGTTCAGAAACGGTCGTCTCGACACATTATTCTATTGTCGAGTATTCTGTATGTATGTACTGTACATGACTTATGGTAATGGAGGCAATTTCTTGGCTCTTTGATTGTGCAGCAATTTCTTCTTGAATAGGCTTCCTCGATCTCTTAAATCGATGGAGCATTATTCCAGTCTTACTGGGAACAGTTTCTTCAATGATAAGGGTTGCCATGGATGGAATGAGAGCAATCCCGGGTTCAATCTCCGTGCATGTCCGAACATGTCATAACTTAGTTGACATCATGGTCCGTGCGTTGAACCACGTGACATCTTTGCCAGCCACAACCTCGATACGGCAATTTCATGTGCTGTTCGATGTTGTGTTTGCGCTTATCGCTGGCCTCCTTTTTCACACCTTTGTTCACCTTTTTCTTCCAGGAGTTCTGTTTATTTGCTGTGTGATAGATTAAGGTCAGGGAAAAATTTTCAGCAACTAGTCTCCTGTCACCATGGGGAAGAAGAAGCGCGGTCACCCCAACCTGGAAGACCTCCTTGCGCGACCGTGGTGTTATTACTGCGAACGCGATTTCGATGACCTCAAAATCCTCATTTCACATCAGAAGGCCAAGCACTTCAAATGTGAGCGATGTGGGAGGAGATTGAACACTGCCGGAGGTGGGTAGATGTTCTTTGTCTTGATCTTCACGACGGTTCACTGACTCCGCCTCTTGCCATCTACAGGACTGTCGGTTCACATGAGTCAGGTGCACAAGGAGCAGCTGACTGCCGTAGACAATGCGCTTCCAAACAGAGCCAGTCTTGACATTGAGATATTTGGGATGGAGGGCATCCCAGAAGACATCATTCAAGCCCACAACCAGCGTGTTCTGACACAGTACCAGCAGGCGGAAGCCGAGCGTCGTGCGGCGACAGGAAATCCTCCGCCAGGAACCACCGAGGGCACCCAACCGAAGAAGCCCAAGCTCGAAATTTCCGAATTGAAGAAGCGGTTAGCAGAGCATAAGGCCAAGGTTGCAGCCGAGAAAGCTGCTGCTTCCGGGGGAAGCAGTGGCGACGCAACACCGGTTGGCGCTGGACAAAGCCCGCAGCCAGCAAGTGGATATGTAAGTCTTTGATTCTGGTGCTTATATCTTGAGTGACCAAGCTGACATCTCGGTCTTCAGGGACAACCTTCGCAGTATCCAGGCGGTCAACAGCCTTACAATAATAATGCCGCTGCTCCTAATCAACAATATTCTTATCCACAACCCTATGGCAGTGTCAATCCCCCCTACCAGCAGGCCCCAAGCCCCGTGTACCCGAATTATTCACCCAATGGGCAACAGCAGTATGGAGCTACGCAGTTTGCCTCTCCTCCACAGTTTCAGGCCGGTGTTCCTGGCCAGACGCCTGTTTCGTATGGAACGACACCTTCGCCTTTGCCATTTGCGCAGCAGCAGATGCCGGGAAGAACTCACACGCCTCCGCAAAATGTGCCATCATATCCTCCTAGGCAGGGGAGCTTGCCGGCTGCTCCGGGTCTTCCACAACGCCCGGCATTCGGTGCGCCCCAAGTTAATGCCCAACAGATGCAGCAGATGCATCATGGACAAGTGCCGGCTGCCACTGCAGGTCCCGCTCCCAATGCATACGGCCAGAATGTGCCGACTGGAGAGGGTACCGCACCTAGCGAAGCGGCTGCCACGCCCATTTCCAGCTCGGTTGATGATTTGATATCTGGTGCAGCGAAAGCAGCCGATGAGGCCGCACAAGCAGCCTCCGCGCAGAAGCCGGAAATTACAGAAGATAAGAAGGCGAAGAAAGAAAAGGACAAGTCCAAGACGAGGTTGGTATACTCCGACAACGAGATCAGTCCGGAGGAGAAGATGGCCAGGTTGCCAAGGTACGCATATGTTCCTGATCGCAAAGGAGAAACGGTCCTTGCGGAAGCCACTACTGCTGCAGTCTCGCGCAATGTCACGAATTCCGACGACGTGATGGATCCCGCTGGCTAAACCGTCGACTCTGCAAAACATGACGAACCTGACGCCACCTGCCAATGCGTTTTCTGTCGTGGCGTCATCATTTATAAAGCGAACTTTTGATTGTCCGCAAACATAAGACGGGCTTAAAGCTAAGTTCGACGCAATCATATTACAATTTAACTGTACATGAAACAAAATCAGTCTGCATTCTTCCCTGATCTATCTGTAGTTTGGCGAAACAGGCGCATGCAAAGACCCGTTGCCGAACGATTCTCGGTCATTTCTCCGTCATGCTAGCTGCAGACCACTGCAAAGAAACATGGATAGGCGCTAACGGGCTGCCGGTGAGTCGGGATCGTCGACGTTTTCTGCAGGAGGCTGATGATGGTGGTTTTCTTTTCGGCTGGTTTCAGTTCCTTCATTGTGTTCAGAAGACTTGTTCTTTTGCGCGCTGTCTGGATAACCGTGCCGCGAGCCTTTCCCAACCCTATGTAAGTTTACAGTACAGAGCGATTCCAAGGTAGGCATGGAGTTTAATTTGAAGAAAATCGAATTTCGAAGTTCTCTTTGTATAATATATTCTCTTTTTCAAAATTCAATATTTCATAGCTTTTCGTCAATATAAGCAGTCGGAATGTATGTACTCCGTATTCCGTACAGTATTTACTCCTTATGGAAGCGCGCACGGGATTCCAAAGTGCCGAGGCCGAGCGGGGCAGAGCATGGAGCAGCTCCGTGTCCGATCCGCTGACAAACCAGACTGCGATGGCATCGTAACTCAGCTAGGAGCTAGCTTCATGACATTCTAGCCAACCTTCAGAGACGAAATCTTACAAGCAATACAGCAACTCGTCAACCCATTCGGTTGATTCTTGCTCTGAATTATCATAAGTTGACCAGCGGACGCTTTTCCACCATGGTAGGTCTTCTTCCGTGTTCTTCTAGCACCTCCACACCTATGTATCTTGACAACATGCGCTCTTGATCACCGTCGCAATTGAAGCCCTGAATGTGAAGAGTTGAAAACTATTTACTCGGAATATATGCTAATCATTATCCTCCAATCCAGCCCTCCCAACAATTCACAGCCAACTCCGCCGGCGTCCTCTCCCTCCTGACCTCTCTCGGCGGCGTAATCGGCTACGCCCGCACGGGCTCCGTGCCCTCCATCGCCGCGGGTCTCTCCGTCGGCGCGCTCTACCTGCTCAGTCTCTTCCGGCTGCGCAACGGCCAGCCCTACGGGGAAGAGCTGGGTCTGCTGGCGTCGACCGTGCTGGGCGGCAGCTCTGTGCCGCGCGCGATCAAGTTGCGCAAGCCTGTCCCCGTGGGATTGAGTGTTTTGGCGACGTATGGATTGGTGGTGTTTGGGTTGGCGTATCGGGATAAAAGGGCGGGGCGGGCGTGAAAGTGACAGCGTTTTCTATATGAGTTCATGTGACCGTCGGTTTTCGAGATCGGGGTGTGATGTTGGTTGATCGATCGATCGATTGATTGATTGATCGTTGTCTCGAGAATTCGGTTAGGAAGAGACGTTCCTGAAAATTGAGTGAAGCTTCCTGATCACTCCCAACAAAAAAAAAACGCTATAAATACTGTTTTCATAATTTTCTTCTCGTAGCAAGAGTAAATCTGTCTTTAAGATTAGATATGCAGAAGAGTATATATGCCAAGTGAGGAGGAATATTAGTTATGCCTGCTGTAACCTGCAGGTTTGTCGCGGGGAAGGTCGTCTCGAGATAGCCGCCATGACGACAGTACAGTACAGAATCCCAGCCTCCGTACGTAGGTCAGCTGAATGCCAGTCCCCGCATCATGGCTGAGGATTACATATCATGACTAGAACCGGTATGCTTATCCATTTACTGAATAAAAGGGTTTTCAAGGGATAGCTCTTCCTTTTTTTTTTTCATTTATTTGCTCGGTATTACTGCGCTTCGAGACTGACGCCTTCCCAGTACAGAGTACTGTACTATACTGTACAGCACGGGGAAAGTACTGATCCGCTGACAGCTGACAGCTCCGGCCGTGTGATCGAACCGATACTCCTTGCTTTACCCCTCCGTCAAGATTAAAAACGGCTAGCATGTTTTTACCCCTTCTGCCCCATACTATCGCTCGTGGTCATAGAACTGTTATCTTTGCCATCGCTATACTGTATTTAGCAAGATTGTCGTTGTAGGCTGGCTACCGACCTACTTACTGATCCCTGCAATACCTGCATAATCCGTTGCTGCTCATTAGTCTGTTTCATTAGTAATTAAAGGACCTAGGAATGCATGTGCAGTCCAGTCCTCCACTTCTCTCTCGATTGTTGTTAGGATTCACAAGGTATGTACTATACGGAGTATTTTGGGGAAGAATAAATCAAATCAATTAATTATATATATAGCCCTTATTTCGTAGTTCACCAGGTATTTTCTATGAGCTGACGACAGGCTAGCCCTGCACATGCACGGAACCTCGTGATGGCGCCGCAGTCGCGTCGACCGGCCCCTCCCGCTTGCCGGATACAATTCCGGATTTAGTTATGTTATGGGCTGCATCCTGCGGGGTTTTCTCCGGCAAGAACGAACTTGCGGGCCACATTAACTAACAATGGCGGCATGCACAGGGCCGCTCCGGCGCTCTCCCCTCCGCAGCAATAGCGATCTCGGGTTCGGATATCACGGCGAGCCACAAGGCACCCGCCAGTCAGCATGCTCGCTCTCGACTCCATACAACTTCAACTGGGTCATCCGGCAACAGTTGAACAGCTGGATGGGGAAGATCGCCACCTGCATGATATAATGCATCAGACGAGGCCATCCACAACTCCACTCCCTTCGCCCAGCATATTGATCCTGTGAGGGTTGACTCACACTGTCACAGTAATATTTTTCTTCTGGTTGAAAGCTGAGATCGGAGTCCCGCCGACTAAAATGATAGTTACATACAGGACGTAACTTTCACCGCCACTTGACCCGCCCTCTCCCTAACACCCCACTCGAGCGCGCGGATGGTCACTGCGGAAACATCTGCCTGTGATTGACGTTATTTGCAATGCTTTCATCCTTTGTTGCTCTGCTTCCCCGCCGTCCTTGATATGTTCTTGTTCCTGTTCCCTCAGGCATCTGAAATATAGATGCGTCCCGGACAGGACCTGCAGCGCGCTCTCTTGTTGCTTTTTCGCTGCTAGGGAAGACTCGAGAACCGATAGATACGATGCAGCGGAAGAAGCCGACGCTGCCAGTACGGCAGCTCACCATTCTCTGTAAGCATGTCGTTTTCTCCCGAGGCATTCGCATGCGCTTACTAACTCGTTTCTCAGCAATATGTCGATTCGCAGAACCTGGTAAGACCTCGATTTGACAGCTGTTTCGTTGCCATGCTGGTGGTGGGATTGGTTACTGAAGATTTCTTCACAGTGGTCTTCACATCGGTTTTGCCGTATCTGGTATGATGGACTTCATTTCTGTAAACAGACAAGGTTTCTAACAGACTTGTGTCACAGCCAGAGATGATGGAATTCGTCGGAGTCCCCAAGAATGAAGTCGCCAAGTGGGTGGGCATCAGCTCTGCCGTCGTCGCCGGCTGCCAGTGCATCATGGGTGTCCCCTGGGGCACATTTTCGGATTATGTCGGGCGAAAACCGTCCATCCTGTTGGGCCTGACGTTCACCATGATCTTTTCCCTCGTCTTCGGCTTCTCCCAGTCTCTCACCATGCTGATCGTCTCGCGAGCCTTTCTGGGTCTGATGAACGGTAACGTCGGCATTATCCGGACCATGGTGGCGGAGATGGTTCCCGAGCGCGAGTTGCAGCCTCGTGCGTTCAGTCTCATGCCGCTGGTCTGGACCATTGGGAGCATTTTTGGCCCGGCGTTTGGAGGAGCGCTGGCAAATCCGGCCGTCAAGCATCCTGACATTTTTGGTGGATCCGAGTTCCTCCGCAAGTATCCTTTTGCGCTGCCTAATATGCTCTCAGCGGCGTTGTTCATCGTTGGCATCACGACTGGTATCTTGTTTCTTGAGGTGAGATTCTTTTACAGTGTGGTAGAATCAAAGCTCACCAGTCCAAGGAAACTTTGGAAACGAGAAAAGACAAACGCGACTACGGTCTCATTCTCGGCCGGATGTTGACGAGTTCTTGCACGCGCAAACACGATCGCTTGGCCAAGCACGACCCTGATGAGACTACTGCCTTGCTGAATAGCGACGAACCTGACTTGGAGGGTGTACCTCCGACACCTGCAAAGCGGACGCAATCGAAGAAGAAGAAACCTAGAAAGCGTCCAAGTTTGAAGCAAGTCTTCACGCCGCAGTCAAACCTTGTGTTGCTGGCGTACGGTATGATGGCTCTTCACAGCATGGCATTTGATTCTCTATTTCCTGTGTTTCTTCACCACCCGGAGCAGCAGCTCGACGGGAATCCGGACGTGAAGCTTCCCTTCAAATTCGCTAGTGGATTTGGCGTCGGTATGTTTCCTAATCTACAGCTTACCTCTTGATAGCAATGCTTATTTCTTCTAGATTCTCAAACAATCGGCATCCTGTACACTCTGATCGGTATAATCGGCATGTTTATTCAGTTCCTGGTCTTCCCCGCCGTCGCACGACGCTATGGCGTTCTATATACCTTCCGAGTCGTCGTGGTCGCCTACCCGCTCTTGTACCTGGTGACACCCTTCACCGTCCTGGTGCCGGCGTCTCTCCGCAATGTGACCGTCTTCACCCTGATGCTGGCGAAGCTCGCCTGCGTCATTTTCAGTTTCCCATGCAGCACCATTCTGTTGACCAACACCGCATCGAGTCTGCGGATCCTGGGCACGCTGAACGGTGTAGGCGTGAGCATTAGCGCCATTGGTCGGGCAGTCGGCCCTGCCATCGTCGGGAGCGCATTCACTTTCGGCGTGAAGAGGGGATATATGATTGTCCCGTGGTGGATCCTCACCTTGCTGGGTGCTCTCAGTGCGCTGCCGGCCTTTTGGGTCGTCGAGACTGATGGGTTTGTCCCGGGTAAAGAGGACGATACTGACGAAGAAGAGCAGCCAGCCGAGGAGAGAAATGGCTAGACATTAGCACTCGAATTGTGGGGAAAAAAAAAAGAAGCGACATTAGATTGTCGATGAAAGCGCAGATTCAGCAACTGATTAATTGATCAGAAAGATACCCATGAGCGACGATATGTCGTGACATATATTCTATGCAATCTGAACGAGAACAAAAAAAAATGGGTTGGGGAAAATAAAAAACAAAAGGATTTCTGGCGTTCAGGAAGTCATGTCATGTCATGTCATGTCATTGTCGTTTTTCAATATTATAAAAAATTCCGGCATATTAGCGAGGCGTCTGCAATTATTTCCAAGTGCCTTTCACAATAATTTGCACGCTGATTACATACATACATACATATATACAAATTTTGATGTCATTGGCTTTGGCAGGTAATTAAATTGATGATGGAATCTGCCATTATTTTATCCTCCTGTCTCATTCCTTGTTCTTTTTTTACATGCTTGTTATGTCAGCACCATCATCAACATCAGCATCAGCATCAATTCTGACTGCTTCACACATCACTGGTATTATCCATGAGCGAAGGAAGAGCCCTGCCCGTCTGCCTGCATGCCTGCATGCCTGCTACCCTATCTACATACATACATACAATTATATACCTACTCATATGTATTTTCCCAGCTGGGCTTTCATTTCTGATTGATTGTGGGAATAATGATTCATGGAAATGAATGCATGCAAGGCAGGTCGAAATCTATATTCTATACTCCGTATTTATATATATATATGGTTCTTCTTAGAATGGCTGATAATGATAATTATATGATATGATACAGGACAATGGAAAATAACGGAATCAAATCAATAAATAAATACTTGGGGTTTTTGTTCACGTACTGTATGTACATGCCTATATACCTACACATGGGGTATATGTGACAGATATCTGATATCTGATAGCTGATGTATGATGTTGTATAATATTCATCCATTGAACTATCTCCTGCCTAAGGGCATATATATATACATGGAGGAGACACACACTGGAGAGTGGGTAGAAATATACCGTGAGCATACACTGTATTGTCGTCACAATCTCAATACAATCATCAAATGCCCTCTTGGATGGATGCCTTCGCCTTTATGGGCGTAGTACCATCCATTTCAAATGGGGCAGGAAACATTCACCTGCGTGGTCATGTCATATCATGCAATTGATCGATTGATATACTTATGCAATCAATCTATAGGAGGAGTTCCGTAGCAGCCTTGACCCGCTCCTGGATGATAGCGCTCCATCTCTGCGCAAGAACAGCAAGGTTAGCATGCGATCGAACAATCTTTCTATAGAACAATCAGACATGTAAACCTACCTCAGCATTCTCCACATCCCCCGCATCAAAACTCTCCACCAGCCCCGGATACGTTGCGCCAGCGTAGCCAGTCCACAGCCCTGGCGCGAAGACGACGTGCTTGAACCAGCTGCGTCCGTCGAGGCCCTCTTCGTAGAGGAACTTGCGCTCCAGCGCCTTGTACTTGTCGTTCACGCGGCGGATCTGGAAGAAGAGGCGGACTTTCTTCCACCAGTAGTACCAGGGGACGTCCTCGTGCAGACGGCGCGTCAGGTCTGCGGTGAACGCGTCGAATGCGGCGGCGGCGGAGTGGAACTGAGCGATGGCGTCTTCCAGCGGATGGAAGCTGAAGTGTGCGTTTTCCGGAAGGTTCGCGGCCCGGGGTTTGATGTGGTCCAGATACGTCTGCAGACTGATGGCGTAGTCGGTCGCGTTGAGGGCTAGGACCGGTGTCTCAACGAGATGGGCCGCCAGCAAGGACCAGATCCGGGTGGTGGCCAAGTGGTACTGCCAGCCTGGGTCGCCGAAGCGGTCCATCCAGTCGAAACTGTCGTAGTTGGAGTGGTAATGGTAGACAGCGTCTCCGGGTCCGCTGCTGAACCTGAGAGAGACACTGGTGATGCCGGCAAAGTCCTGGAATGCCGTGTAGTCACTTCCGCTTCCCAAGGTGGAGATATAGCCATCCCAGACATCTCGCACTGTCTGGCCCTTGACTGTCTGGTTCGGGGATTGTACTAGCCCAGTAACTTTGTAAACGGCCTTATTCAAGAGGGGACTGGCGCTGACGCCGAACTTCGTTCCGGACGCAGCCCCATCGACGTTCAGGTACACAACGTTGGCTTTGGAGAGCCAGGGTAGATTATCCTCCACCCACTCGGTCGATCCGAGCAAGCCATACTCTTCACCGTCCCAGCTGGCGAAGACGATCGTACGGAGAGGCCTCCAGCCCGCCTTGAGGGCTTCACCAAAGCTGCGCACCACCTCGTTGAGGGCTGCGGAGCCGCTATTGGGGTCGCCCGCTCCCCCTGCGATCCAAGCATCGCGATGGTTGCCCAGGATAACAACTTCGTCGGGAATGTACCCTTTGATAACACCGATCACGTTCCACAGAGGGGTCGTCACGTAGTCCTGCTGGTTGTACAGGTTGATCACGACGTCCTCGGGAGAAGGTCCAATGTTGTATTCCACGCCCTTGTGTGCAAGCCCACCGCCTTGCCAATGCTCGTTAAAGTCGGACGCTTTGGGGCCGTGTCCGTTGAGGGCCTTCAGCAGGGGCAGAGCCTCCTTGTACGAGACGGGAACGGAAGGGATTGATGGAATCCGCTCGTGCGGATCCTGCCGCTCAACTCCTGGTTTGGACGCATAGCCTGGGGTTGTCGGGTCGCCGGGAGTCACACCTGAGACGCGAGGTCAGCGGAGAAACCCACAAGGAATCAAGAACGTTCAACGGAAAAAAAAAGGCGGGGGAAGCATACTCAGGAATTGAACACTCCCTCTCTGGACGGCGCTCGGGTTCCGAGCAGGACCATCAGGGTACGCCTTGTATCCATTCAACTCAGTAATCTCGCCATCCTCCTGGGGATCAGAGTAGATGACGACTCCAACCGCGCCCAGCTCCTGCGCACGCTTGACTTTCAACCCGCGAAAGAGGCCACCGTACTTCACGAGCACGATCTTGCCCTCGACGCTGATATTCGCCTTGATCAGGTCCTCAAAGTCCTGATAGCTGCCGAAATTGGCGTAGACATACTGCGCCGTCACGTTGCCGCTGGCCGAGTAGCCGTGGAATGTCGGCACGCGCTCGGGCAGGCCGCTCGTGTGATCCTCCTCCAGAACGTCTTCCTCTAGGGTCGCCTCAAAGGTGACCTCGTAATCGTCACCGCCCTTCTTCTTCAGCAGAGCCAAGCGATGGTCGAGCGGATAGTTGATGTAGACGTCGTAGGCCGCGATGCTGGTGTCCTCCACACCTAACTCCTTCCATTTCTCCTTGGTCCAGACAACCTGGCTGAAATTCCCTCCGGCCAGATGGGGCCCCGCGGTGTAGTAATTGCTCCATTCGCGGAGCTTCTCTGCCGTCGGGGTGTTGTACAAGACGGACTGCAGCTCGTGATAAGACAGGCCTTCCCCATGGGGCCAGGATTTGTGGGGGAACGGATGGGCCCACGGGAGGTAGGACCACAGGGAGCCGTGCCCGCGGGGCAGAAGAGCAATTGGCGAGAGGAAGAGCACGACAGCTACCAGGAGGATAGCTCCCAGGGCCAGGGTGCAGGCGCGGCGCAGGGCATGATGAGGATACCGATGCCGCCGGGGCGCCACCTGGACGACCAGCAGCGGTGTGGTCTCGGAGACAGGCATGGCGGAGCGATCTTTCTCCCTCATCCTGACAGGTCAAGTGAAGAAATTGCGATTAAAGATTCCTTCTGGACAGGGATGGACCTGGCTCCATTCCAGAAGAAAGAGGAGTGGCCAAGAACGCGACAGGACGAGGTATTTATCAGGTGGAGAATGCAGATAGCTCGAGATAAAGAGGGGCGGCGACTTGCGGTGACGTGATCCAACCGCGGCTTGCAACAATTTCCTACCACGATGAATAATTGAAATCAATTAAATAGGGAGCCCGCCAGCTACCTACAATTAACGGACATCTTTATCGACTGCTGACACACCTGCTATCCAGATGAAACACTATCTCCGTTCTGCCCTCTGTTACCGTAGATCCCGCTACCGGCCGGCTGTTATGCGTTATCGGGAAGAACGACGAGATAAGAGATTTGCTGACTTGCCTAGTAGATATTTTATTCAACGATATACACTAGCTATCTTTTACCTACACAATAAAGGTAATCCCTAGTAAGCTCCAGGCCTGATCTATCCCTTAGTGGGCAAATTCCGACCGAGTTCAAACAAACAGAAAGAGCGAGGTATCTCAGGTATCATCAAGCGGAAGAGATCCATCCCACATAATATATAGAAGCAAAAATACCAGATATTGTATACTGCAACAGATAAGCATATCAACCCACATGATCCGACTTAACAGCAAACCGTGCGTCAATTGTTGTCAGTCAAATCGTCCTGCACAGGGACCACATCGTTCGGAGCCGAATTCAGTTTCTCGCCGATGTCCATGCTATCTCGCATGATTTGGCGGGCATCTTCGTCACTCACACCCATATCCTCCTTGACCAGGAGCACGGTCAATTCAGGCACAAGCACTGCCTGCGCGTAAGCTGCCACCCCGGCGGTTTTGATGACGTTGTCAAAGGCTGCCAGGCGCCGCAGCTTATGTGAGAATTCCGTTGTCACAGCATTCAACCTATAAAGCACAATGCTAGGGTCAGAGAGGGAATTACGACTGGAGAGAGGCAGGCAACACTTACATCCTACTCGCACCCTTCGATCCATAATACCCACAAGACAAATTCTCCAGACTATCACCAGACATCGTCAACCGGAAATTCTTTGCTTTGCCCGTTTTCATCGCCGTATGAAGAATGTTTCTATAAAAGGAGGAACAGTCCGGAACGAGAATCTTCTCAAGGCTGGGGAAGTGACGACGAATCCGCTCGTCGAACGTATCCCAATCGATCGTAGGGTATCCCCTGTCGGCCCATTCTTTCTCGGCGGTTCGCTTCTTATGTCCCTCGCAGAAGCGCTGTTGTTCCCGAACGCGTTGATTCGATTGCGACAGGAACTCTTGCAGAAGTGCCGGATCGACTGGCTCTTTGCACATGGGGCAGAGAGACCGATTTGCGACAGGTTCTGACGTCTTCCCTTTACTAGAGAGCACGATGTCCTCCGGTACCGAGAAGTCTGAGGAAATGGAGCTTAGCGGAGATAGCGGCGATAGTGGCGTGTCGTTGTCGAAATCGACCATTGGATTACTAGACGTAAAAGACGAGCTGGAGATACCGTTACTCGGTAGAGGGGGTGGTTCCTTAAACTCTGCGCCCTGAGATGAATATACTGCAACGTCATGGTCATTGGGCCCGCGTGGCATCTGGAATCCAGAATCCGAACTGCTTTTATCGCTAGTCTTCTTCGAACGCGTCCGACTCTTAGATACGGGACTGTCGAGATCTATATCCATAGGAACCCGGAATCCATTGTTTTTGTCATCTTCAGGTTTGTTGACAGGAGAGTCTTCGACACCTGGGATCTTCTTCGGGTTCTTAAACCCCGGTGACGGTCTCTGCGGCGACAACGCATTCTCTATACTGGAGCTAGGAGTCCGGAACGATGAAGAAACGTGGATGTTCTTCAACCCTCCGTAACTAGCATTTTTGCGTCTCTTCACTGCTTGTGACGACGACATGAATGATGGGAACAGTTCATCTTCCTCTTGATCTAGCGTCTGACTGAAGGTCCGCTTGAGCGACGGCCGCTGCTCCTGTTGCTGGTGTACAGCAGGTTTCTGCCTTGCAGATCTCCTTTCCCCGCCGCTCCTTCCATTATTGCTTTGTGTACTACCTGTATTATTGCCATTCTCCTTGGGCCCCGCTGAATGGTCTTTCCCGCTTCCCGAGGACACTCGAGTATCGACACTCTCGTCGCTGGAGCTCAGGGGCTCGTCGTCTGTCGCGGGTTCTGGATATCTTTTCTCCGTGGTCTTTGTCTTTGTCTCCACCTCTTTCTGGCCGTCGATTCCGTCGCTCTTCTTTCCATACCTGCTGTCCTCGCGGATTTTCTTGCCTCCGACCTGGCTTAATAGCGATTCACCAGTGTAGTTCCTCCTGGTCAGCCGTGTCGATGCATAGCTGGCGTCAGGCTTTGCTCTTACAACCATGGTGTCTTATCGAGCAGTGTTTCTGTCGACCGGTACCCGGAAAGAAATCAATGAAATCAAACGCGGCCACAATTAAGGGTTTGCAGGTTGCTGCCTGAGAAAATTATGTTCTCTCGGCGCCAGCTCACACCGACAAGACTTAGCAACAAAGATAAGCTGAACCGGGGTTCACCACACGCATTGACTCAAGGAACACGGAGAGACTAATTAATCAAACAACCAGGACACGTTCAATTGGGGATCCTCTCATATCAACCCTGTTAGCAGTGGTATTTGAAGATCACTCCATCGAGCAGATACGATCAGGACTTGGTGGAATTGGGCAAATAGTGAGTGAATCACGATTGATGTGCTGGCGTGGTCGGAGATTAAGGTTGTGCAGCGGGAGTGGAACGCGTATCCGCGTGACACGCCACGGAGCTTCTCCGCACTAATGATTCATCCAAGATGGGGCTCCAGTGGTGAATCCGACTTCCAGCCTTATATAAGATTGGGAGTGTCGTGTGCTTCTACATACACGGTCAAAACGAGGGGAGATATTCTCTCCTTTCCAAGAAAAAGATCAAAGTATACGACCACAAATGCATATGATTCTGAACTACTAAGAAAGTGCACACTATGGATTTAACCACATAAGCTTGATATTACCTCCTCTAGTATAGAAGTAAATTCCAACATCGACTATCACAACCAAAATCCTCCATTGATCCGTGAAGTAAATTTTGCACAATCTTCGTGCCATAATCAAAACTGGGATCTCTTGATTCTCACGTCAAATCTCGCTTCAAAAAGGGAAATGATATAGTAGTATGTATGTACATGGACCATTTGAACGCCAGGGAGAGAGCCCAAGGAGGCGGAAAGAAAACAAAAAAAAAACAAAAATATACCTATATATATATAATGCGGCATTTCACTCGTAAACAGCTAGAAACAAACAAAAAACACCGTCTGGGTATTATCCTCATCGCACATCAATCAACGGCATACAAGAACAAGGCCCGTATATTTTCGTGTATCCCGCATAGACAAAAAGTCTCATATATAGTCTCATTCATTCTTACTCAAAAGTCAACTGAATTTCACCTTCTTCGCCATGTCCAATATCGTGATCAGCCCAAGCATTGTGCTCCAGTTGCATTGCGGCCACCGATGCGGAACCAAGACCAGCTGGCGCGGTCGCAGAGGAATAGAACGTCGGTCGGGTGGGGGGTGAAGCTGAGTTATCATATGTATGTTGGTATTGGTAATGATCCTCTGGTGAGATGTGGTACGAGGTGTCGAAAGTCATCTGGATGTCTTCCTCACCCGGCAATGGGGCGTCAGCATCGCGACCATGCGAGTTCTCCGAGGCAGTGGGTATTGAGTGCCTGTTAGTAGATACCGCATCGTCCGCACTCTTTGACTGCTTCAGCTTTGGACGAGTGTCATTCGCCGGCGTAGCAGTCGAATGTTGATCTCCGCTCAGCTCCAACTTCATGGGAGGCAAGGTGGACTCTAGTTGCTTGACCTGGATCTGTTCGCTTGCTAATTCCGCTCTGATGGCATCAATGTCAAACAGGACACTGTCACGCTCGGAAACGCTGTCCTTGGATCGGTGGGAGGATCGCTCCACTTGCTCGGGATCATAGGTTTCCCAGCCTTTCTTCTGCGCCAACTTGGATCGCTTGAACAGGCCAAAACGTTTCTTGTCCGGCTTTGCCTCCGCTTCCCTACGGGCTTCGTCAATTTCCCGAATCAGTTCACGTTGACGCTCGGCATGATTATCAGGGTCTGGATCCTCAATCTCTGCGAATTCGTCGCTTAGAACTTCCCAGCCCACTTCTCGCAGGAGCCGAGGAATCGCCGCACGATAGTTCATATGACCGCTGACTAGGTTGGTCACATTGATATTCTCGAGTCCCGGGATGCCCTCGACAGGAGCTAGACCAGCTACACGCATGATTCCGCCACTTGTAGCGCGGAAAAGATAGCCCAGAATCCAATCATTGGAGGAGTAACCGTTCACGAAACGCCCTGAGACGACACTCCGAGCTTTGAGATAATCGTCTTTATTTGCCACAATTGGCGATCCAAAAAGGTAGACGTTCTGCACAAGTCCGTGGGCGCCTTTCTTAGCGAGCTCCTTCAGGCAGGAAAAGATGACCCTCGAACCAAGAGAAAATCCCAGCAGGGTGATTGGCCTCTTCCCGAGGTTACGATCCATGATGGAGTCGGCAAGAATCAACCCAGCCGCATTTGCGCGCACCAGCGAGACATTCCAGGGGTTGTCGATCAAATAGGAGAGCTTCGAAAGGATGATTGGGAGTTGCAGCGCTCCCATGAGTGCTGTGAGAATGGTGCTTCCGAGGACTTGTTGAAGGCCCTGGGTCAAGGCCTGAAGTAATACATTAGAATTTGAATTAAACATCAAGTGCAGGGAGGGAGCAAATGGGACTTACCTCTGTTGCTAGAATGTTGATAGTTTCTCCCATACTTTGCAACATCTCTGGCTCCCAGAACACCGAATAAAGATCTCCCATTATGGGATCTATAGTGCTGTAAGGCAATCGTACATCGTCAATCTTGCCGTTCATCCAACCAGACACAGTAACGATGAGATTAACCCTTTTGTTATTGTGCAGCGGGCGGTACTCGAACGTCTTGACGGCACCAGTTCGCCGATTGGACGCCTTCAAGCCGGTGATGCCTCCAGTGAGCGTGGCACCGGAGGCAATCAAAGCTGTACCACCAGCTCCCCCTAGAAAGGCACCGGTTCCTGTAACCCCGATTGTTGTGAAACCGGCGGCCAAACCTGCGCCTATGACTGGCGCCAATAAACCGGCCGAGAGACCTATGACAAGACCGCCGCCTACGGTTGCCAGGCCCATAATCATGAACTTTTTCTTCAATGCCATTTTCCGGCGCTGTTCCATGTTGGCTGCCTCGTCCCAAGTCTCCTTATCTGCCTGCTGTTCCATCTCTAGAGCATCAATAACTCGCTTCTCAAAGCGGCAGATCTGCACCCAAGACACATCCATCGCTTGACCAACTCGCTCCAACAGACACCGTGACCGAGAGTCATAAGAAGAATCTGAAATGAGCACCAAGAAGAGATCGCAGAGGACCGTCCATCGAAGATCTATATCTATGTTTTCGGACTTTGGCATTTGAGAAGGGGTCTGCACCTCTGGAACATCTCCATCGCCGTTCTTGTTTCCCTCGTAAGGTGGTGGGGGCTTTTGTTCTTCGTAGGGAGGAGGGGAGGACGGTCGTGAGGAACTTATCGAAGCAGGAGACAAACTCTTTCTGGAGGCTTCTTTCAGGCCTGATGCAACTGAAGTCGTTGATTTCACAGAGTTTCTTCTCTCTTCTGCCATTGGATTCTTAACTCGAGCGTTCTGCATGAGCGGTCGAACAAGATCTACCGGCTGAACTCCATGCTCGGCGAGCTGCTCGATCATAATTTGCTCTGCAGAGTCAATGTCCATATGGGTGAAGAGTCGAAACATGATCGCCTGACCCCACTTCTTCATTGAATCCACGGCATCTTGCAGGGCCTTCTTGGAGGCCTTGGTAGGCTGAATGTCTTGCAGCTCTTTGGTCATTTGGTAGATGGCCAACCTAACGACCCCGACATAAGCAATCCTCTGACCCTCAGTAAGCAGATCTTTTGTAGCCTGCAGCTGACTAGTACGATCTCGAACTTCATCGTCCACACCAGCTGAGTTGACGTGTGTGTCTTTGAAAAGATAGCTTGTGTCCTCATCCATACTTGCCACAGATTGAGCATCCTCGTCGAGCCGAATCCGAGTATATCCCTTTCCAGAGCCTCCTAAACCGGCGTACACTGCATCATCGTCTTCCGGCTTAGATCCGCGAGCAACCAGTCTTCCATAGTCATCATAATAATCCATCTCACCGAGAGCGGGCATAGGTTTCCATTCACCCTCACTTTCGGTTTCTTCATCATCATCATCATCTGAATGTTGCGCAGTAATAAGTCGTTGGTGGGACCACTCGGATATTCCTGCTGAGTCGCGTTTGGCGTGAGAGCGCCTCTTCGCTTGGGAATCTTGTTCATCATCCTCCTTTTTTGATTGCGCGTTTGAGTCCGCTGGCTGGTCTTCATCCCGGTCCTTTGTGTTTGTCGAGTCGTCATTTAATTTTTGTGTCTTGATTTCGGCCGTGCCAGCACCATGCTCTCCAGTAAGGGACCGATTTGTATCGTTGGAGATGGACGTATCAGCAGACTCCTTCGCCGGATTCACCTCTCTAACCTCAACATTTGGTTGCGTAGTTCCATCCTCATTGCGCTGCGAAGATGTGTGTCCCCCCTCTTGACCTTGTTGCGACGCCGAAGGTTCTTTTTCCCGGTCAGATCGTTCCTGGTTCCCGTTCAAATCCGGTTTGCCAACGGCAGTCCCCTCTTGAGCTTTGCGGAACACCTTAGAACTATCTGTAGAGCCGCTGTCAGGCCGTGTCCGTCCTTTCTTTACTCTTATCGGAAGTCCGAACTCGTCTAATTCTACCTGCGCTCCTGTACCAGCGCCTGGACTAGTACCTGCAACCGCCACCTTTTCCGGGAGTTTCCCTTCATGTTTTGAAATATTGGCTGCATCCGCTCCTCCGGATCCGGGCTCATTGGGAGTTGTAGCGGCGCTGTTGCTCGCATCTCCATGGCTCCCTGATTCCTTCGACTCTGAACTTGATTGCTGAACGGCGGTCGCCGAAGGTAGAGGTTCGGAAGTAGTAGTATCGGCGGCGGATGTCTTCGATGTGGAAGTCATTATAGGTCGCAGAGGGAGAGGAAGAGAGGAAGATGTCTGCTGTTGTCCGATCCCTTCTCTTTTACACAATCTTTCGTTCGTCGGCCGTCAGTTGCTGTTTTCTCCTTGGATGACCCATCCGCACGAAAGGGACGGCACTAATCCCCTTCCTTCCAAGTATCTTCTCCAATTTTCGAAAAAGTCTTGATCGCGAGGTTGGAAATTCCCGACACAGGCCTGTCAAGGGCGCGGATCAGAGGGGAGGAGGGGACGGTGATAGTGGGTAGGCGGACGATCCCAAGAAAGCGGGACCGTATAGAGCGTCGATGCACGGGATCAGAAACGTAAACTCTAAGAGGCCAGTCCTGTCAGCGTATGGAAACCGTATCAATTACTCCACTGGTGGAGAATAACTTGGAATTGCCCTCAAAGACTCTCCAGGCCAGGTTAACTCGGTCACTTACCAGCATTTGTTGTGAGAAATTCGGGAGTCGCAGCTAATGACGATGATGGAGTGACTGAAAGCGGAAAGCCGAACCCGACGAAGCGACGGCCGTTGTAACCGTCTCGAGAAAAGGGGTTAAGCACGCCCAACACGAATTAAAACAGCTCCAACGGAATGTGAGTCTTTGGCCCGCGATATGTGGTACCCAAGAGTTCCTCCAAAACGAAAGGGGCCTGAGACACGAGCGAGAGGAGGTGTTCCGGAGTGAGCTCTGCAGCTTGTGACGACGTAAAGATCAAGGGATCCCAGTATTACCGTACCGTACAGCATGCCACTGCCGTATGTAATATTAATTACGTATGTTCCGTCTCCCCAAGCGGCCTACGATTTAACAATTCAACGTGAACAGTGTCTTTTTTTTATCTAACTTCTCATGATTTCGACAGACAATTATTCAAGACCAGAAGGGATGTTATAGATGGCTATCGTGAGGTTAAAAATACTGACTCTGTTGACTATAAACAATTGCTCTGCAAAATACATACAAAAAAGCAGACGATGAGGTATTTAATCTCGACCAGTGATCGATTTATAGTCTCGCCCGCTCAACACTCTTCTTGGATGGTGTCTACACCTAGTATCTAGTTAGATATCTCGATGGCTTCCACTGGAAATCAAGAAGGGACATCTCATACTGTGACAAATCCGTTCCAATTCTCCAGAGCCTCTCTGCATTCCTTCTCATACATCGGAAGTCCTCCGGCAAAATTCAATTGCTCGCGTTTCTTACCAGGGATATTGGCACCCATATACCAGGAGTCTGCCAATGGGAAAAGCGTCCGGTCCGAGAGTTTGTTGATTTTCTCTTTCCAGCCTTTCTCCGCCTCTGGCGTGGGCTCTACAGACCGAAGACCGCTGGTGACGATCTTGTGGACGGCGTCGATGATCCATCGGGCTTGGATCTCGATCGACGATGGCCCATTCGAGAACGCAGTGGGTCCGTGGGTGCCGTACAGGAAGAACATGTTTGGATATCCGTTTCTCGCCAGTCCCAGGTATGTATTGGCCCCGTCCTTCCATTCATCGGCCAGCAGCTTGCCGCTGGTGCTTTGCAGACCCATGTTCGCCATGCTACCCGTCACCGAGTCGAAGCCAGTCGCCAAGGCAATGACATCGACGGGATAGAAAGAACCGTCGCTGGTGACGATGCCATCCGGCTTGACCTCTACGATCTTGTTCTTTCTCACATCCACCACGTCCACGTTGGGCTTGTTGAACATTTCGTAATAGTCCTGTTCCAACGATGGACGCTTCGTCCCAAAGGGGTGGATTGGCTCTAGCGGCGCGAGGATGTCCCTTTTTCGGGGGTCATGGATTCTGGCACGAGTCTTTTTGGCCCAGAAGTTGTAGGCCTCCCGGTTGGCTTTCAGGTCGAAAAGGCAGTCGGAGTAATTCGCGAGCCAGAACTCGAACCCACCGTTTTGCCAGAGCCGTTCATAGAAGGCCTCCCGTTCTTCGGGGCTATCGTCGAAGGTCTTCTTTGGCACGAAATCGTAACGGAATCCCGCAAAGGTCTTCTCCCGGTTGGCGAAGAATTCGGGATAAGTCGACTTCTTCGCATTCTGTTCTTCCGCGGTCACTTTCGCCTGCCGCATCGGTAGGGCCAGATTTGGAGTCCTCTGGAAGACGGTGAGGGTCGCCGCCTCTTTGGCCCATTCCTGGATAATCTGAACGCCGGTCGACCCGGTGCCAATGACGGCGGCACGCTTGCCACGGACGTCGACGTCCTGCTCTGGCCAGAACGACGAGTGATGGACTTCGCCCTTGAATGTGTCAAGACCGGGGAAATCGGGCACATAGCGCTTCGCAGCAAAGCCTGCGCAGACCAGGAAGAACTGACTCGTCGTAGTCTGTCCGTCCTCGGTCCTAATATTCCACCTTTGCTGGGACGTATCATACTGCGCCCAGATGACTCTTTTTTTGAATTCAACATCTTTCTTCACGTCGTACACCTTATCGATATGCTTGAAATATTGCCTGATCTCCCGCCAATGGGGATACTTTTCCGTCCAGGTCCAGTCTTTCCATGCTTCGGGCATCGAGAACTCGTAGATCGGAATCTCGGAGTCGACACGGGCGCCCGGGTAGCAATTCCAGTGCCAGGTGCCTCCGAGGTCGGTTCCGGCTTCGTAGATCTTGCATCGGTAGCCCAGTTTGCGCAGGTGGATGAGGAGGTAAATGCCACCGAAGCCGGCTCCAACGATCAGGCAGTCATAGTCTGGTCTGTTGGAGTCATTGTGTCCGTTAGTTTGAGAGAAGGAAGTACCGTTGGATATAACCATGTTGAAGATCTTTCAACTAGCTTTGGAAATATGTGTATCGAGACGGTAAGAGTTGATATAAATTTCTTAGATAGAGGATTGATGATTCATAATTCTGTTCAATTGAGGGAAGCTGAGACGCTGAAGGAACACTTCACAAGTAGCATTGCCAATCGATTTATATCTTATCGAGAAAGTGTTCAATCGAACGTACATACCTAGGTATCATCCGTTTGTCCGTCTCTCCTGGAACACGATCCGATGAACTTGAGCGGTACCTGCTGATCGGATGAGGGGGAGCCCCGCACAAGAGGTATATCGAGCGTATCCCAGTTCATGGATGTGGTATCCCGGGTGGCCCTGGGGATGCTGATAACGGACAAGATGCGGGGATTGGAGAAGTCCGGACGCATGGCCACGAAGGGCATACCAATCACAGCCATATACATCACTCATCAGTCTGATAGAGATCAAGACAGTAGTCACAGTACCTAGGTCCGGAGCTTCAAAAAGGAGCATCCCGATAGCCGTTTGGATCCTCATGATGGGCTGGCGGTGACACGAGTGGGGAAACCCGGACGATCAGTGACTTAGGGCTCCGGCTTGTGATAGGCCGTGTCTTCCCCGCATCACCTCATACCCCAGACAGCCTGTCCGGGGTAGATCTTCGGATTTGATCCCGCCGAGTGGGCTGGCCAACACCCCAAAAAGGAGTCATTCTGCAGTTGATTCTGCACCATTCTCGCCATACTTCCCTTTCCTGAACTTATCTCTGATGCTTTGACCGCTGTTGGGCGGATTTCTTTCCGACGTGTCTATACCAAGTTCCCAACAAAATCAATACTATTTCTACTGGCGTTTGACGGGAAAATCAGTCTATTTTATGACCTCAAAAGATGGTTATTGCTCACACCAGATTACAGGTAAGGAAACAGAAGAAGACAAAGTATTAGGTCGAGACCATGTCTTGCATAGCCAAAGTTTCAGATAGCCCAATGAGAGGATTGTCCATCATCCGACCCGAATAACAGACAAAATAACCTTCGACTTCAAATCCGATGACCCCCAAATTCCGATATCTTCCTGGTTTAACTTAAGCATCCTTCTGTCCGAGAATTGTGAAAGAAAGCGAAACAGCATTGCGGAGTAGTCGTGAATGAATCAATGAAAGAAGTTGTTCATTTGCTTTTTCTGCAGATCTACGGACCTGGAGAAGAGCTGTCTTCCATTCATCCAGATCATAAAATGAAAACAGCTCAAGACTACCTAATGTACGGAGTACAGAGTACTCCGTACTGTACATGTACCCACTAACTAGTGAACCCCATTCGATAGTTCCTGCGGGGTAATAAGGACCGAAAGAAGGGCTGTCAAAGTCACCTGGAGAAAAAGAGAGGTCTGTCTGTTTCGGAGAGCTAAACAAGTGGAAGCTGTTTAATGCGAGAAGCAGTTGATCCCTGGGATCAGAGGGATCTACGATTTGTATACCCGAGATTACAGCGGAATATCCCAGATCTGAGTAAGACCTAACCGGATCGGAGGACTCCGGTCATTGGATATGGTCCAGACAAGCCATGAAGATTAGGCATAGTCATGGATTTTCAATTCCCGATTCCTTTTTCATCACCAAGAACAGAACTTGAAAATTCCCGCCATCTTATTCATACTATCTCCACCTGCGGAACTGATAGTATTAGAACTTCATCTCTAAGGATCCTGATCTATAGACTATGGACGTATATACCAAGGAATTGTAGCAAGAGCCTTTAGTTTCCTCTTCGAGCCATGTTTCACTTGTTAGCATAAGTAACGTTTCCTGGAACGAGAACAAGGATTATGCGAATTTGGAAGTATCTTGCTTTGAAAACCTCCCTCCGAATTCCCATCTTCCATCTTTATTCTAACCAATCGAACCAAGAATAACGGCAGTAAAATTTAACTGCTCGAAGGGGAGTTGCCTGATAGCAGGTGTTCTCGTCCTAGCACCTGTTTAACAATGTCAGCTTTCGAGTTGTATGACAGCACATGTAGTGACGGATGTAACTTGGACGCTATTCATAGCCAGTCAGAATTTGGGCACCAGATCTTCCAGGTGTGTCATTGGCACGTATTTATAGTTTTTATTACTTATTTCAAGTCTTGATAATTATCATGATCGCAGATGAGAACAGTTGTCAACCACTTCTGGTGGCAATCCTCTTTCACATTAATCTTGCCCAGAATCAATTATCGCTTCAAATCGCTTTACTGGTGAATTACACTTGCAATTACCCATCAAATGCGGTTAAACTATACCTACACTAGCAGAATGAGGCTGTGCGCTCTTCTGAATACCTGGCCTTGTTTCTACTGACGTCGATGGACTGAGGATCATTTCAGCCTCAACCCTCCTAGGTTTGCAACAACCTACTTGGACACCACTAATCATTACCCGTGCGGACCGTGGAGTAGTTCCAAGACGATTAGTGTCTGTTTGCGAAAAAGTATGTTGCCCCGTCGGGCGAATACGAGGCGTACGTACCACCGTCCTGGGTATCATCCACATGACCAAGAAGTACGAACCTCCAGGCAACGGTGTCCTTACTCGATGGAATTCGCCTTGTGAGCTGAACTGCAGAACTGAGTATATTTCCCAGCAGCCCAGTATGGCAAGACTACAGACTCGTCTACTGCAGTCTCATTTCCCATCTCACCAGATACAAGTTAAGATGCCAGCATCAGTTGTGATAATGGATGACATAGGCACGCTTCTCCCGCTGTATAAGAGGAAATGCATAGGCTAACCGATTTCTTCAGGTGTCGTGGCCACCATCACCGGGGTCACTGGCGCGGGGCTTCGTCTATCGTTGTTGTTGAATGCGGTAGCATGTCAAGTTGCGAATTCAGGGGTCGATATCCACAGCATCTCCAAGGGCATCTCTCTCTTTGCGTCGACGCTGAAGCAGGTTGGACAGACCATACAAGCAGGAGATTCAGTTCATACGCGAGAAGCTCTCGATACAGCACGCCATATCAGCGATCAAGCCCAGGCGGTGTTCGATGAGATCGAAGACATGCTGGACAAAGTCCAAAGCGGAGATGCGTACGAGGATCAGAAGGCGCCTTCCGTGCAACAGAGCTTCAAGTCATGTTTCAAGAAACAGCGCGTGATATACCTCCTGGCGCATCTCGAATCACTGAAGCTGAGCCTGGCAGTGATGTTGCAGGTCTTACAACTTGGTCGACTGATGGAAATGAAAAAGTATACTCATTCCGACCAAGAAGATTGAGAGCCGAGCTGACTGAGTTTCTAGTGCACTTGGTCCTCCCGCAGATGAACTGATCGCATATGAGAGAGCAGATACGCAGAATATGATAATTGTGAGATACTGGTCGATCAAACGGTTAGACCGCTTATGGGGTCTTGCTCGAAAAGAGGCTCTGGATGCGGAGAAAGAAGCGACTCTCACGAATCCCAACTTGCAATTTGCGACGAGCGCACCACCAGTCCAACCTCCAGCTTCCTTGAGCGACACAGCACTAGTAAAATTGCCAGTGATATCTGTGGGTGACGATGCCTCGCTGAGTGCTATGGAAGATTCCCCGAAGGATATGCTTCGGCTGATAGAGACTGTTCTGGAATCATTGCTGGCTCGATGGGTTCATATCTCAGGTCATCGTCGATTGGGTCCACCTGATGCATCTGCTAGACTAGAAGCAAACGTGCGAGCATATGTGTCCTCTGGAAGTGAAGTCGACCATTCCGGCGATGAATTTGAAGGCCACACCATACAGGGGTACTATCTTGAAGGCACTACGACGGATTGGAGAAAACCGCATTCACAGGAAGCCCGACAGCACGCAGCACATTTGCGAAAGCGCTATTCTGACGTCCAGGCGCTTGTGGAAAGCGATTCGGAAGACTCTGACCACAAGACATCTCGGAATGGACGTTTGAAGGATCCAGATCGGACGTCATTTACGGATGAGTCCAACCATCTTCCGGAGCAAAGCCAGATCCCCTCCAAAACACGAAGCCAGGAGAGTACCGACGTGGCGGATCAATTGAGAGTTGAGTCTCGACCATATGCTTATACGAAAGGGTCTGGAAGGGATAGAAGCAGCCCGTCACGTAGGAGCTATGACGATTTACGTCCGATTCCTCAGGTCGCGCACGCTGCATCCCAACCTCAGGCTCTTCAGACTGGACCTGCTCCCATGCCACAGCAATATAATAATGGCCGGTCGACAGACCGAGTAGCCACGTCGCCTCGTTCGCCCCCAAAATCGACAGGATTTTCACCATCAGGACAAGTCCCTACTCCTGGCCCTGCGGTTCCCAACTACGCGTATCACATGCCAAATGGTCTCACACCACCTGCTCCAGATTATCAAATGCAGGCACCGCGATATCATCCACCGCATCCCCGTGGATTCTCGCGATCAACGTCGGATAATTCTCAGCCTCAGCCCTTGTCGCCTCCACGCCGTGGATCGCGGTCTCGAAAAGGTACAACCAGCTCTTCTCATCGCGAGACGGACCGTCACAGGAATCTGATGCGGACCGCCACGAGAGGAATCTTGGGAGCGAGTGCTATAGCGGGGTTTATGGATGCGCTGGATGCATTCTCCATAATATGAAGGCACTGGTCCAGCCTGCATTGACATAACTGTTATAAATTACAAATTACGGTCAGATCCATGTACATAGTATAAACTAGCTCGGGATAAAATTGTATGCACCGTACAGCACCTAGGTCAGTCGTACCCATGCAGGGAAGTGGGACTCACTGCATTTCATTGCATTACTTTTTTTTTTCGTCACATATGTATTGTAGATCCATCCATCCACGTATCTATATATATATATCATAGACGTAGATGTAGACATGATATATATGTACTGTACTGTACATGTACACTGTATCACGGCTAAAAACTGGGCAGCTGGAACATCCCCCCCTCGGGCACCCAATCCCACTCCAGTTCCATTTCCATGGGCAACTCAATCGACGAATACAGATCATTAGTATTACTATTACTCTGGCCCAAGTCCACGGGATATGGAGGGTTCGGGTTAGGGTTCGGGAAGGATAGTGGTGGTGGTTGCGACCACGTTGCTGACGTTGTTGTTGGCCCTGGTAGATAGCCTGTTTGTGGACCGAGAGAGTAAATACCCTCGTCGGAGGCCGGTGGTAACCATGGCGCAGCAGCAGGAGCAGTCATGGTTCCCGGAGTATGGAAGCCGCCGGCGCTACTGCTGATGTCGTACGGAGATGTCTGTCCTCCTGGCGGGAGACTGTAGTCGTCCGTCCGGGGTACAGCCGGCGCAGACGCCCCGCCAGATAGATCCGTCGGTACTGCTGCCACTCCACGCCATGTTGTCGTCGTTGTAGGCATAGACGGTGGCAGGCTGACAGAAGTGTTGATTGATTTACTGGCGTTAAGCTGCGCTTGCAGCTGTGCCTCTTTCCGAGCTTGATGCGCCTGGAACCGGTCATACCAGTCCCGCGCTTTCCCGCCCACGACGCGCAGCCATCGAGCGGGAATGGCGAATTTCGACCCCCCGCTCGCCTCCGTCAGCCGCTGCGTCATCGCCTCGAGATACATGTCGACATTCACCGTCTGCGGCACAATCACCTCGCCCAGCGCGCCGGATTTGACCGAGAAGAAGATCTTCAGCAGCACCATGATGCCCAGGACCACCCGGGAGTAGATCAGATTGGGCATTTTCCGGATCGTGGGGATGTCGCAGCTCAGAAACGCGTCCAGCAGTCCGTGCGCTGCGTTCAGCCATTTCAGAGTGATGTCCACCCGGACCGCGCTCAGCGGCTCCGGCGGCTGTTTGTTCGTGCTGTCCTCGTCCGGAGCAGGCAGCGTATAGTATCGGCGTTTGATCGCGTCGGGGTCACGATAACCTTCGCCAATCGCCAGCTCATAAATAACAAGGATGGTATAGTGATATTCGAGGACCATGGGGACTTGATTGATATCATCCGTGTGAGCCCAGTTGTCACCATGTCAAAAGGTCTAGAACTCGGAGTCTCTCACCAGTGAGCATCTCCGGGCTGGTGTCTTCTTTCCACTCCTCCATCCGCTTGTCGAACCATCGGAGCACCGTATGGACTCGAGCTTCGGTCAGAGGCGCCGTGGAACTCGTGTCATCAAGCCCGAATGACGCCAACGTCTCATCGGTGATCTTTTGCAGGTCGAACCACGTGGCAAACCGCCTGTCCACCTCGTGGGGAGAACGACTAAGGAGTCTCAAGCATTCTTTCAGCCAGTCATTGTACATGAGCATATTCTGCCGACGGGTCCTCATCGCAACACTATCCGCAGTCAGCAGAGAGGAACAAGGTCTATTTTAGGGGAAGTGCTGACTTGGAAGTTAGGTGATAGCACCCCAGAATGGCCCGTGCCTGCTCGGCCATTTGTTCATCGAATCTCTCAGGCTGTTTTCGTGCTTTCCTATCGCCTTGCGGCTTCCGAGACACGCGGCGCTTGGACGCAATGCCAATCTCCAAAGCCATTGTGGCAGCGATATGGCTATATTGGTATAGTTGAATCTGTGTGGGTGAATCGGGCGGGAGGTAGAATACATTCATAAGGAGAAGTGCTTGGACGAGCTCTAACGATTTCTCACACCTGAGGAAGAACCGTTGCGCGTAGAGACTGACCATCTCCCGGTTCAGAATGGTGGCGAGACTCGAATCGACTGCGATGGCGGCAGCCGCTAGAATGGATAGGAAGAGCACGGGTTTCGACTGCCGCAGCTGCGACGCGGTCGTGTTGGCGGGTAGAACGACAAAGGGGAAGAAGTCGACGAGGTCGTTGACATAGACGGACAGGAGGTCACTTGCTATCTCCATGGAGATGATTCCACGGTCGATGACGTCGCCTCCATCTTGCCAATCGGGAGAACTGGCGTTATGCGTGAGAGGAGGTGTACTCAGAACCGAGCTGTCATTGCCCGACGGCGCATAGCCGGATCTGGATCCTGGCGATCGATTGTATTGGTGGACTGAATTCGACCTGTTGCTGTCGCTGCTGCTGTTAAAGGGGACGTTCGGAAAAGTCCTGTGTGGTTTTTCGGTCGGGTCGGTTGCAAAATCAACCTCGTCTGTCTCCTCCTTGCCCGTATCGGAGGACTCTTCATTGATGATTGCTTCCAGAGCAATTCTGTCTTTCAGCATCATGCGCATGGCGGCCATCTCCCTCTCCAACTGCGCTACTCGTGAATCTGTCCGCTTCCGCGGCCGCCGCCTCTGCGGGGCGACGAAGATGCACGCTCTCTTCGCCTTGGTACATCTCTGGCAACGATTGGGAACATTGGGATCCGGCAAGCAGCGCACCTTGAGCGCGCGGCAGGATTCACAGGAGCGATTCAGCTGCTGCGGCTGCGGCTGCTGCTGCTGCTGCTGCTGGGGAGGAGCCTGCTCTCCTGGGCCATGGCCACCAGCCGAACCCGGTTGAGTCGACATCCCCTGCTGCGTAGTCACCTGAATTCAACCACTGTTCGAGTGGACTTGCACGTGTCAGACGACTGATTGCGACAGTGTCATATGGGGAAATGGTGGTTGTCGTCAGGTAGTCATTTAGTAATAGTAAAACAGAGCAATTCTGTCTGTCGTCCAGAATCAGAGGTCAGAGGACCAGATGGATACCTAATTCATCATCGAAAAAACATCCAATCCGACGCGGTCCTTCAAGGAGACCTCAGAGCAGAACCGCCATGGCGTCACGAAGAATGCAACTCAACCACCGCGGCCAAATCGATATGATTATAACAATCGAGGTCGCGAATGATGATGAAAGAATGGGCCATGACACTGCTATAGCTGCTAAGTAGATCAGCAAGAAAAGAAACACTCCAAATCAACCTTCTTGGAAGGCGCGCAGGCTCCAGCGCGCGGCCCCCGCGAAAGGCGGACACTGGCCGAGATCACGTGTGATTGGTCCCTGCCTCCCCTCAAAATGAATCCCATTCCCCACTAAGATTGTGCAATTGCCAGCCCCTTTTTTCTAGGGTCCGTTAGGTGACGTCCTATCTTTTTTCGTCTTTACTATTATTAGCTTCTTCTGATCCACGAGTCGAACTCGGAACCACACATCTTGGCGGGGTGCTTGACTGGCTTCAGCCTTAAGGTTTGTTCCTGTGGAAATCCGAGTTTTTAGCTCAGGCTAAATTAATTCCATAGACGGTCAGTGTCACGGCCTTAGCTTACTTCCTGCTCGCTCACTCCACCGGCACGAACGACAAACTACAAACCTTTTGCGCAGTTAGACTGTAGGAGACACAGCACGGTCGGTGACAGGTCATTTGAGTTTCTTTTATACTTTCGAAGGATCCGACGGAAGCAAACTTTATTTTTTGTGTGTGCCATGTTCGCTTGCCAATCCACTCAGTTCGGTTGACAATAAGCTTAATGTGAACGACAGGCCTCGATAGGTGATACACAGTAGCACAAACCGGATTGCAATTGCTTCGATCATTATCGGGTAGAGGTAGATCTCACAAATTCTATCAAGCCACACAAGTCACACACGTCATGCAGAATGAGCCTGAATGCCTGAATGCTGGAAATACATCACATCCCAACCTAACAGTACAACACAGCGGGTGAATGATATAAGTGAGAGGAGTAGGAGGGTATCTGGCTATCATAAATCATACAAGTTAACGACAAAAAAGGCAACTTGATCATCGGTCTGTCGGACCTGGCGAGAGATTAGTCCTCTTGCATGGCCGTTTCGTCCGCAAATCTGACGCGACTGGTCGAGTGAGGGAGGACATCAGAGAGTGGACCATTCAGAGATCGTGGCACTGGTTTCAATAAGTACTCCCCGTCCATCGTCGCTCTCTCTAACAGCGACTTCAACTTCCGGGACAGCAGGGTTGATGCGATGCGGTCTTCCGAATCGATGACGATCATGTGTTCCATGATGAGGTCCAGCGAGTCGTGGATCACCTGAGAGCACCGCGGATGACAATGCAGCTCGTTCACCCACGTCACGACGCCTTCTCCCACCTTTGCATCGGAGCCAAGGATCTCAAAGAAGTTGTCATCGTTGAAGCCGGTTGGGTTGTCCTTTGCCCGAGCCGCGGAAAACTGATAAATAGCCTGGGAGCCTTTCAGAAGCCATGTGACAAATTCCAGGTACAGGCAGCCGAGACTCCAGATATCGTACGCGCGAGAAACCGGTCTGTTGATCTTGCATTCGGGTGGTTCATAGGTCGGGGACCAGCCTGCAATCCCCTTCGGGTCAATCCCCGACCTCGAATCTCGACCGTGGAATCGTCCCAATCCAAAGTCTGCAATTTGTAAAATGCCGTTTGCATCGTCCACCCCCGTCATTTGCCGGAACCACAGGATGTTCTCTGGCTTGATGTCTCCGTGACGTCCATATAGCTCTTCTTTTTCTTGCACCTGCAACTTGGCATCCTGCTGCACGCGGACTTTTCCCGAAACAGATAGCGGAATGGTCACTTGGAAGTTGTGAATCCTCGATAACCCACTCGCAATACCAGCAATCTGTCTGAACGACCATAAGACGGTCTCCCGGTCGAAGGCGGGTAGTTTTCGGTCGTCCCAATATGCCCGGAGGTTTGAATCTGCAAAAGGGAAGACCAGGTGATAGTGCTCTCCTTGTCGAAATGTAGTCAGAAGCTTAATGAGATGGAGGTCCTCTTTACGTCCCACGTTTCTCAAGATGCTCGCTTCCTGGTTGAATTGCTTCTCGTCTGAGGAGGACAGCTTTTTGATAGCCACGAGAGGGCCGCCCTGCAGCATCATTTTTAGTCATCGACCTTGGACTTTTCTTTTTCCTGTACAAAACGGAACTTCTTGACGTACCTCTCTATCAACAGGCATCCGCAAATTGTGGTGTGCGGGATGAATGCGTGCAGGATATACTTGACTGTATCCACCTCGATTGCGTCGATACTTTTCTTCTTCCTCGGATGTCAGGGGAACAAAGGGCAACACATCGTTATCGTCGAGGTTATAATGTTCTAGATCTTCAAAGACGGGCGCTGTCATCCACCACTGGGTGCGGTAGAATTCTTCCCGCTCACCTGGTATCCATCGCTCCAAAGTTTTGATCGGTGACCCATCTTTCGTCTGCAGTGGGAACGATCTGTCGTGGGTCGGTCGCATAAATGGGAGATCGACGTCAGTGATACCTTCTTCGAGTAACGACTGGATTTCTCCCCCTTTCTCCAGGTACACGAGAGTGGCGAAGAGCGATTTTGCACAGGCACTGGTTTGACTGGCGATTGATGCCGCAGTTTGAGTATCAAGTCCCTGGTATTGAAGGATGCTTGTGACGGTTGGCTCCGTAATCAAGGCTTCTAGGTCCTGTTTCGGGACAAAGA
The DNA here is from genome assembly GCF_041956645.1 of Rasamsonia byssochlamydoides. Lineage (NCBI taxonomy): Eukaryota > Fungi > Ascomycota > Eurotiomycetes > Eurotiales > Trichocomaceae > Rasamsonia > Rasamsonia byssochlamydoides. The sequence continues at coordinate 815,641 of NW_027192386.1, read as the reverse complement.
ACCTGAAGCCGACGGACTCAACCCGTGAGTAACGTAATTTCTCCTTCAACTCTTCTGCTATGCGGAAAGTCGAGCTCCTGCTGTTGGAACGACTTCGTTTTGCGTGCAATATTGTTCCATCATGACCGAGGACGAGAGTGATCTCCGAATTCCGTCTCGAGGATGGTGACAGTGATGGCGACAAGCCATTCGAGGAGACAGAGGACGGAGAACCTCCCGGAGAGGGGTCCAAGCCTTGTGTCGTGCAAACCTTTATTTGAGGAAGCGATTGCGTCCGTGTAGGCCTGGCTGGGGTCTCAGCGGAAGACTCGACAATCTCGACATTTGACCATGGCTCGGGTTCTCCGAAACGTTTGGCGATTGAGCTGAAATCGGAAACGGGTTGTGCTTGACTGGTCACGGATGGCTGGAGTGTCGGCACGTGTGCTGAGCTTCGTTTTCTCTGATAAAGAGGATAGAACATAGAAGCAAAAGCTTCTACCAACCACTTGAACGGATTCATCTTGGACTGGTGTGCAAAGATGTGCAAGCGGTTTGATGCTTCATGGGGAGGGAGAATGCTTTTGTAACTTCATCTGCAACGTCTTTGACTGGAACTGACGCTGCCAGGCACTGTCTCAAGCCATCTATCTGCCCAAGATTCTGCAAGGAAGTCGCAACTTCATCACCCAAGATCGCACCCCCGCGAACCTCAAAGTCAGCCTCAACAGGCTTGCCCGGGCACAGTCCACAGCCTCCATGTGCTTGACGAACGCAAGTTCGGTCTACTGCGAGTCAATTCAGCCTAGCAAGATCGACAGCGTTGCTGAGCTTGCGGGGGAAGGCAACATCGAAGGACGCCCGTGCAACTTGCCGACAGAGCAAGGTAAGCTTTCCCAACTCCGTATAGCTTGGAGAGGCTGAAGTCGAGGCTCATACGCCCTGGTTCGTAAGCGCTTGGTTTCTGTAGACCAGACCGGTCAATGTCAAGGCACTCTGCATGTGAGACAGGCAGGATGCAGATAATCTAGCGGACGGACTGAAATCCAGCCAAGCTAGAGCGGGATGCCCTTGCAACGGGTAGCGAACCCGACATTTCCCTTGAACCTGCTCGCAATTGCGTCATGTTTTGACTGGTCTGGTGGGAACTAAAACGCAATTGAGGAAGGAAAGGTAGAGAGAGAAGATCGTACTCATATCGATAGAGCTAAGATCGCTATCTAGATAGAATAGTAAAAGATGATAGCTATCTACGTAGAATAGTAAAGACAATCTGGTTATTACTCTTTGAGGGTTGTTGCCGTCGTGGACCACGTTCCCACGCTGGCGGGGGACCGCCAGAACGGAAATTGCGGGGAAGCCACTCCACTCTCCAAGTCGGTCTTGGTGCTTTGCCTGCGAGAAGACAGCGACCACTGCATGCCATTCTTTTCAAGCGTGGGCTGACGCGAGGTCGCCCGCAGGAGCGGGCCAAAACGCACGCAGGCCCACCACAAGGCTATTGTCAGACCCGTCAAGGGGATTGCAACCGCCACCAGAATCCAGACTTGGGCGGACACTTGCATATCACCCTGGTTGTTGGTATGCACAAAGATGGTTGAAAAGAAATTCTAATCAGGGTTAGTAAAACCAGGGCTTATTTACCATCATTGCAGACAATACAGGACATCGTCAATCGAAAGCGACTACTTACAATGACACTCGTAGTAGGGAGATAGAAGAGACTGATGATGGTCAAAATCTTGACAGCCGCCGCATCTCTTGTGCTTTGAAGCTGCGAATCTGAAGTTAGATCTGCTCTTTCATTCTCCGATAGCCACTCACTCACCGTCAATACCGACATCAATTTGCCCTCTTCACGTGATGCTTGCGCCAGACCTTTCAATGCATTGGCCTCTTCGTAATCTAATAAGTTGGACAACTGTAGAAGAATCGTTAGGGTTGACTAAACGGTGCGGCATGATGAAGGTGTGGATATACCAGCCGTGCAGTAGACTGTACTCTCTCGTGTAATACTTGCGCGCGTGAAAAGTGCATCTGAGCTTCCTTGACATAGCTGTCGAACTCCTCGATAAAAGATTCGCAGCAACATCCTTTACGTCCCCTACAATTTCTCGAGCACCACTTCAGACACTGTTCATGGATTCCCGTTACGGTATGAACCATAGTCTGAAGGATGACTTTTAAATCGGCTGTGTAGTCCTCGAGTTGTTTGAGCTTTTGTCGATCGACAAAACTGACCTGGAAATCGCCCAAGTGGGAGAGACTGTCTTTATCGACACCGACTCTAGCAAAAAGGATTGGATCTGACTATTCCAATGATTCCGTGTCAGTAAGATGTGTCTTTTCGCACCGTCACTAGATAGATGAGCGAACGAGGAGCCGGACCTGCTCTCTCAGTCGTTCCTCCAACCAAGCCATATAGTCACCCCAGCCTCTTGAGCTGTCTGTAATAAGGAGCCAATGGATATACCACGGCGATATTTCGGTTTTGTCCGCGAAGCTTCGTTTCAGAGAACGAGACAGCTGCGCCTCGAACGTAGGCGAAGGAGAGATAAGAAGAAATGTGGATCGAGGAATTTGACCAGAATATTCTGAGGAATCAATTGAGGTCTGAAACAGGTCTGCACCGGAATTGACTCGGTGGTAGATCGCTGTTTGACGAATTGACCATGGGGACTGCCCTTCGATACGTCTCCGCCCGTTGAGTTCCACACGACGGACAATGTACGCTGATTCTACTGCTAAATCAACATCTGAGATCTTGAAGGTTGTTCAATGTCAATTGGGAATTGGAGAGATAATCCATGACCAACCGCAAACTTCACTTCCATCCGTCTCGACGGGGTGTGAACGCCGAGTGATGAACCCGGGGAATTCGAATTCGTTTTCCTTGTGCTTCCTTCCAAAAGCAAAAATGCATTTCCAGAGTGGCGGGAAAACATCATATATGCTCATGAAATCTTCGAATAAGTCACGGGAGATATTCAAGTTCGTCCAAGAACGCTTCTGGCGGATAATAAAGAGCTGGGAACAGTCGTTTGCTTCCTATGGGTAGAGGCAGTATTAATATCCATTCCAAAGAGGCAATACTTATAGATTGAAGTCGACACTTGTTATTAATATCGACAATTGGAACGGTTCTCTTAAGAAAAAAAAAAGTGGTCGAGTCGACAGAGCTTACCTTTTTTAAGGCCTTAATTTGAGATCGATCCTCGATCAGCTGATTTGATTCTTTTTCCCCATCTGGAGACTTCAACGGAGAGAGTTGCATAACCTCCAATTGGGCTCCGGCATTGATTGTTTGGAAGAGATGAGGAACCCTCTGATCAATCTTCTCCTTCAGGAGAGCCATTTCATCCGCAGCAAAATGTGAAGCCATAACGAATGTTTGACTGCTCTAAGGGTGTACGAACTTGTAATCCTGTGGCATTGACGAGAGACCACTGGAGAAGAAGCAATTGCATGCGTACCTAGGTATTCTTTCCATCGTATATCAACAATCTGTGATCTGAGGCTAAACTTGCTGCCGTCAGCGATTAACTTGGAAGGTGCCCGGGTACGGTGTTTCCGGGTTAGGGACCAATAATTGATGGTCAATTCGACGGGCTTCGTTCTACTGTACACGTTGTGCGCCATGACACCGGGTGATCCAAAAGTGACGCCTGCATCTTTCTGTGTAACCCGGACGGGTAGTGATGGACCATCGACAGGGATGGAAACCCAGGGTCGGAGAGGCTGAGTCTGCCTCGCTGCGAGGCTGTCTCAGGCTCGCAATTACCCCGCTCCAAGGCTGAGAATAGCCAAATCACAATGATTTCCATCTGTGTAACGAAGGTGGGTTGTGTGATAAGGATCAATTTACCTACTAGGTAGGGAGTTGTTGGTGGACAAAATGAACGTATATAATGTTACCTCCAGGTTATTGACGTGGACTACCTAATCGGGAAGGAGCGTATAACAATACAGCACAGTACGTCGGATCAAACACGAATTTGCCATTTGTACCTGCTCATTTCATTTTTTTCCCCCTTATAGATTCTATTATCCATGCTTTCCCACTGGCACACTGCCTACCTAGGTAGGTCCCTAGTTTGGATGAAGTGCCTTGAGGCTACCGGACTTTCCCGCACCTCCGACAGTCACTGATCTGAGCCTGGTAGGATATTTTCAGTTTCCAGTTCGTAAATATTTATTTTCTGTCACAATCTTCTTACCTCTGTGAGCACTGGGGCATGTCTCAGATTCGTCGCCCGGTAAATCTTGTAACGATTCAACCTGAGCTGTTTCTAATCGTCAGCGAAAAGAAACGAGGATGAACTCCTGCTTTCTCATACCTCCACGCGAAAATTATTTTTCCCCTCTTCAGAGATCCCATAGACGTCTCTCAGAAGGCTCATCAACATGGCTGGATCTACATACTTCCCCTCAATGATTTGGTGAGGCTCCTCACTGTATATTGATCCAGCTGCCATTGACGTTGGGTGTGGATTGTACTTTAAAATCACTTGTAATGTGATTCAAGAGAAACCGCGATAGCAGTTCCAGAGTTGTTTGAATAGAAAAAAAATTGAAAGACGGCTCAACGTAATGGCTTCAGTCTCAATAATGAGATTCTCAGATGGATGATGGCTATCTTTCCACATGGGGGGTTGTCATTAGTATTATATTCGGCAGACAGCATGCAAAGACGGGCATATCACAAGAGGCTCCCTAGAGTCCGGGAGCTGAAAAGCAAGAATCCGCCACGTCGCCTGATGCAACCCTCGTCGCCAATAAAATCCCCAATGAAATCATCTAGCCTCCCCCTCCTTCCGGTGCGCATGAATCGAGTTCCTCCTGAATTACAACACTCGTTACTCATCGTTTTTATGCAAAGCCTCACAAAAGCCTCTGTGCCCCCAGAAAATAGAGAACCCCCGAATGACAGTTTGGAGAGACACAAACCTGTGTGAGAGGGACGGGCGCGTAGATAGTGTATCGCCCAAGCCTGGCCTGTCACCGTGCCAACGGTTAGTTAGACTCTGACTGCGCCTCTGGGTCCGGTTTTAGGGCTCTGCATTATGCTGTGGAAGAATGGCAGAGCAGGACTGAAAGGCAGACTCACCTGCACTTGTACTTTCTGCCCTGGGAAAAGCCTTGCCAACAGCGACGTCAGCTTGTCGATGTCGATATAGCGGCCTTCAACGACTTGGGGCGGCATTGTTTACTGGACGGTATGAAGGACTGCTGATGACGATAACTTTTTCTTTTCTTTTCTTTTCTTTTCTTTCTTTCTGATAGCACTCTCTTTCCAAAGAATGAATTCCTTTCAAGAAGTGAACCTCTCAGCCTTGATGCACATAGCAGCCTCATTAATACAGATGCCTGAGCAAAAGAGCCTCAACTTTTACAACTTGCGGCTGCAACCCCTGTTCCGGCATGACAAATGCACCCGTAGTATTCATCATACGTCGATGCTGTACAGCTGTACATACATATGCACGAGCGGCAAGCTAACCCTGCCTGACTTGAGGTAAGCGGTACAATATTGAATCAAGCAATAAGGCGAGCTCTGACTAGTAGATGTCTGATATATAAGCTGACAGGGTAAATGTCAGCGACTGAAGAAGATCATATTGAAAGGCTAACAACTACTCTAAAGAAAGAATAAGAAAGATAGAGAAAGAACATAAAGATAGGCTTTTTTATGATAGGTGCACCACTCCCGAGTAGTTCGCCCATTGCAACCGGACAAAGTCGACGGACGGGTTGGCTTGGAAGAACGCATTGAGCGTGTCGACAGCGCCGTCTTGGATGCGCTTCGCCTCAACCATCTGGATAACAATAGGACAGGTTTTCTAGAAGGATTCCAAAAATAATTCAGGGTATTCCAGGGATCTCGTACCAGATATGTCCATGAATGATCATCAGGAACAATGCCTCCCATAAGGCAAATTTATGTTGACTCATCACGATCGACACTGCTCAGTTATAGATATCTCCGTACTGCTGGACTTCTTGTTGGTTTCAACGCAAATGGAGAAGGCCATTGGCCATGCTGCTCACGACTGCCCGGCGCTACAACTGGACCGGTTAAGGTTGGCATTGACTCACTCGACATACGCACAGCATTGACACCTTTCTCAGCCAAAAAGAAAAAAAAAAGGTGAAAAAAAAAAAGGGAAAGAAAGAAAATCAGTGATCTGGAAGTCTAACAGCTTTGTTGTTCTGAAAAAGATTACGGGTTAGCAGCCTTGTCTGTTCGTAAATGAAAAGACTGGACGATCTTCTCCTTGCACACCAGTATATTCCGCCCTCCTCATCTTCTTAGCAGTTAGCATCGACACGAGGGTAGACGACGTAACAAGAAGTAAAAGTCCAGATCTTAGAATGTAGCGATAGCAAGATGCTGTTTTCAGTCACCAGTATTATCAAGTAGATATGTCCTTTGCATAGGTTAGGTAAGCTCTGCATAAACAGGCATAAAATGCAAGTCATACAAACTAGGGCTAGCCCTAAAGCAGCTTTAACTAGGACACTGCCAAGACTGGTGAGGCTGCCGGCAACCGCCATGACGCGTCACGGGAACGAGGCCAACGAACGAGAGATCTCTGAGCCAGTCTACACCGTATTGCTATCAGATCAAATTCCCAAACGGACAAACTCAACGCAAGATCTGCACTCGGAGACATCCGAGATAACTTTGAATTCGACCATCACAGCAAAAGCCTCCACACAGGTTCACAGGGTCCTGCTTGAAAATATGCTGACCGCTGACTGATCTTCGTTAGGGAACCATGGACAGTCACCTGGTACCTAAAAACGCCACCAAAGGCTTGTTTTGATTAGGGCCGGTATATGTGGCCATTGGCGTGCCAGGCCGCGCGGCCACTCGTAATCAGTGCCAGCGGCACATAGCCAAGATGCGACTTGCTCTGTCAGAGAACTGGGAGACGCACGGCAAAATGTTTACAAATCCCGGTCGTGTTTGAAACACCATTGGTGCGCAAATTTTCTTGTGACGGGATCAGTTCAGTTGGGGGTCTTCTGATCTTATCTATCAGGATCAGCGGGGAAACTGGTCCACGGGTCGCCGGTTTGAAGTTCAATGCAAACTGCCAGCATCAACTGTGCCTGGTTTGCACCATCCCACCTCTTAATGACACCATGGATTCTCTCGAGAGGAAATCAACTTCAGAAGAGGAAACTAATAAAAAATAAACCCCTCTATTACAATACTAAACCGCCGCTGATCTCGGACAGAGGTATGGAGTACGTACGTATACACTCTGCGGCAGTTCAGTGCCGAGATGCTTGGCAACCCGCAAACCCCTTGCAAACCGTCCGCTAAAGAGCCCAGCCAAGGCTCTAAAGCTGTCCACGATCTCGTTCGGCTCTGTCAGCGGGCATCATAATCTATGCCACTATGACTAAAGGGCGCAAGAGATCGTGGGCAATTTCCAGGATTCGATATGTCCATTAGCTGTAAACCGTAACCAGGCACGCGACTGGTGGGCCGTGTGTCTAACTAGATCGACTTATCGCTTTTTTTCGTTTGCCCGTTCCCTTTCCATCCGCCTGATCCTCCACTCCCTAACCAACTAACTTATAATACCCAATAATCCAAATACCTCCTCAGACGCTCGCTTTTTCTCTTTTCTATTCAAATCAGGATACTCCCTCTTGTCTTCCCTGCCACTCTCTTCACGAACTCGATTTGAACCCCGTCGTTCCTCACGCTGAGTGCCAGCTGGTCTGTGATCTTGGCATGCGCCGATCGCCGTATACCTATAACCCACGCCGCTTGATCGTTGCCAGTCCCACGAGAACCGCCTGCCGATGCTAATATTTTGGCTCTGCGGCTTTCTAGCCGTGGTAGCCAGGCTGGCTTATGCAGATGCCGACTTTATGAGTGTCCGGACGAAGCTGGCCAAGGACTACAGCGGCAAGGGGGGTGATCCAGGGGACAAGTACTTCCGTGAGTTCTCGCCTGTTGCTCTTTCTCGTTTCTTTCCTTCTTGATCAAGTGCTGACGAGTAGCCAGATGAGTCGGTGTAAGCTTTCTCTGTCTCTTTCGTTCCCCGGTGCTGTTCGACTCCTGAATCGCTGCTAAAGCAAGGTTTAATTATCTAGGTTCCACCCTCACTACGATGGACGGTATGATTTGTTGCAACCGTGTCAACGATGGTAACTGACCCGAGAGCCAGGTTTGCGTCGAGCGTTCTTCCTGAAGAGGAAGCCTTGCCCCACCTCACTGCTTTGATGCAGACGTACTTGGCGACCATGAACGATATCGGTGCCGAAACATGGATCATGCATGGGACGCTGTTGGGGTGGTGGTGGAACCAAAAGGTTGTCATCCATGGGTTGTGCAACGTCTCGACTCGGGTTGCTGACATACTGCTCAGATCTTGCCGTGGGATACCGATCTTGACGTTCAGGTCTCCGAAGCGACGATTCATTTCCTGGCCGAGTACTACAACATGACAGAACACCATTTTAGGCTCCCTGACGTGCCCGAGGGACGCACTTACCTCCTTGAGATCAATCCGAATTACAAGGTCCGAACGGTGTTGGACTCGAACAACGTGATCGACGCGCGATGGATCGATACGTCCTCCGGGTTGTTCATTGACATCACGACGGTGCGTGCGGATGATGCTGCGAGGTACCGAGGCCACGCGGGTGCTCTCATGTGCAAGGATGGACACCACTATAATGTAGGTTCACGTCCGATCGTGGCTCTCAACAGGATACGATTATTCACAATGTTTACAGGAAGATGACATCTTTCCTCTGCGGGACAGTATTTTCGAGGATGTCCCGGTCAAGATTCCATATGAATATACCAAGCTGTTGCAAGCCGAATACGGCAGGAAATCCATGACGCTCAAAAAGTTTGAAGGGTAAGCTCTGCCGTCTTGTTTTGTTTCCGAGATAATTACCGCTGACATTGTTCATTAGCCATACCTGGAATGAACAAACCAAGCTCTGGGAACCAAATAAGTATGTCCCCTACCACACTGCTACCTGTCTTACGAGATCCTGACCTGACTCCTGTGTAGCCCCAGGAAGCGATCTTTCCAAGTGCCCCGTAACGTCTATCATGGCCCCATCCGAACCACAGCTATTGAGCGTCGCATGAAACCATGATAGATCTCGGCCATGTCGTGCCATACCGATCTTGACACAGGCGATGTTATATACAGCGTGATACCCATGTATATATCGAGGCAAGGAGTCCAGGCGAAAGGCGAGGCATCTAGCATCCATACTGGTTGTACACAAACTTTTTTTTTTCTTCGTTTTTGTTTATGATTCCGATGTCATTCTCTCCTCGTTTTGCATATCTCACCTGCATCTTACTGCCATTGTCGCATGTTTCATATTTTCTTGGTTGATTGATCTCGCTTTTTTTTGTCATCTGTTGGCCGAGGCGTTCGCGTTCGTTTGTCAGTTGATTTGATCGCATTCGAGTCAGGCAGCATTGCATTGCAGCAGCATTCTTGGATTATTCAGCCTGAACAATGTCATCATACCATTTGACGTGAAACAGATTGTGTTGGTTGTTGGTGTATTTAAAGGTCTTTTTGAGTTTGTATTGCCGTTCATAAATCTAGGCGCTCTGTTGGTTGTGTATGAGGAGGAGTGTCTGCCTCTTGGGAGCATCTCTATTATATATATCGCATATCAGATCAGATCAGATCTTTTTGTTCCAGTGACTAGAAATAATATCATTGGCCGCAATACCATATTATAAAGAAATTTTTTGATTCTTAGAAGAATTGGCAAGAGGTAGTTGATTTTTAATTATTTTTCAATTAACAAGGGGAGAGATGTGGGAACCACTCTATAACTATAGCCTGGGCACAAGTACTGTACAGCCAGCTGAGGCCTACCTAGGGCCTTTCCTATTCTATCCATGTAACTACGGAGTAGGATAGGAACCTGGATAGCCAGTCTCCTCCTTTTTAGAAAATGTCGGCGTTCTGGGAGCTTGCGACGATAGAGATCTCCCAAATATGGGGGGATTTCTTTTTTTAGGCTTATAAAAAAGCCCATCTGTCTGTTCTTCCTCCATCTCTCTTATTCTATTTTCATTAATTAGAGCAGTCATTAGCCTCACAATATGATCTCCTTCTTGTCTCCGACAGAAAAAATCAATCACCTGACCCTCAAGAGTAGTATAGTAGTACTACTGATACTTCGTACCCTCTTATTGAATGTGCTCCTGCTCATGTTTTCGATAAGGGAGGGAGATTACTTGTTAATTAATAGCTAAGGATAACAATGATGAGGTAAAAGAGGGACTGATCGATTCTTGGGTGCTGGATTCTTATCTCCCCTACTACCCGTGTAACTATATATATTTATGACTAGGAATTACGTAAGGCCTTAAGCTTTAGTTATTTAAAAACAGGAAGAAGATATTGTATGTTTATGCCCCCCATAACTACATAGCTTGCCCCAGTAAGAGTAATAAGAACAAGTAAGTAGTATTAGTAAATAGTGGATAGTTAAACTGGCTCGTGACCATGGTTAATAGCTTTCAAGGACTACTGCTAGACTCCAGCCCAGCGTTGTAAGGTGAACTCGTCCCTGGAGGGGAAAAAAAATTGGAGAAAAAAAAGATTTTGAAACTCCCCGACGGGGAATCGAACCCCGGTCTCCCGCGCTTGACCTTCCTTTGATGGATGACAAGCGGAAATCATAGCCACTAGACCATCGAGGATTTGTTGTTGTAGAAACCTTGCCACTAAGGATTAATTAGGAGAAATTACAGCTCATCATCATTGGTCGACAGTGGTTTGCTTTGATGTGATTGGTAATCACGACTACTCCCTCTGAACACGTGCAATGGACCCTGTGGCTTCCCGGGCTTGATTCAATGAAGATATGTCCACGTGCTCCTCGGATCTTGACGATTATTGACAAACACCGTAAATAGACGATGGATTATTAATATTAGTAATCTTGGATGCCTAGGAATACGCTTCTGGAAAGTTACTAATCATGCTTTCCAGCCAATTTAGACTCAACTATTAATTAAATTAAACTTTTCCTGAGGCTGCAGGGAGATCACAGAGTTAGTTTCTGCTTCTACTGTGTGGACGGAGTTAAGAGTCTTGGCTTTGTTCTTCGTCCTGAGGCTGTGACTCTTGTGACTCCTCACGGCTGAGTGATGATCATTCTCACAAAGAAGCATCCCCGTCTGACTTTGAATAACCGGCCAGTTCTGGCCCAAATTCGTATCCTTGACAGTTATTTGCTATTTTCCCGCGTCGATGCAACATTCAGTCTTTGACTCATGTCAATCGGATACTCTGGCTTCGGTCAACCGTCAGTAACCGATGCGGCAGTGGATGTGGCTTAAATAATAGCATGCCTACCTAATTCTAACTTTATGAACGGTTATGCACTCTAAACTTCCAAGGTTGTTTCTACTGGTACGGGTTTGGAGACTAACGCCCCCGCGCGGTTACTTTTTTTGTCACTGTATGGAGACTCCCCTAGGCCTGGTTGTCATAGCGGTAGTTACGAGGTACTCCGTACTCCGTACAGATACTCTTATACGGTACTGGGCCACACATATCTACTCCGTACCTAACGTTGTTCCAACTTCCACTCAATTTAACGCACTAAGATAGCGGCCGATTGGACTTGACATCTGATAAGGGGACTGATTTCTTGGGACGCCCCACCATAGCTGGAGTCTCTGTACGTGCCGCTCGCCTTAACAAGGTGTCTCCCGCTGCTCACTCTGTTTCTCTGTCCTCCTGCCCTCTCTCCGCTCTCAACTATCTCTCCTCGCGAGGAGGGCAGCTCGTCTGGGATTGATGGGCGCCTCCACCGCTCCTTGCAGATCCGGAGTGTCAGATAACCACTTCTCCTGAAGTGGAAGACTCCGTCATGTCTTCCAGCGAGAGCCCCAACGGGGCCGCGGTCGTGACGTCCTCTGATAATGCTTCGACTCATGTCGGTGCGCCATCAAAAACGCAATCCGGGTCTGATAATGCTGTCATCTCCCCTTCGAGTTCCGATCCGCAGTCATCGCGCCCCGATCCGGCTAACCAGGCCCAACTCAACCCGCGCAGCTGCGTCACCTGTCGGCGCAGAAAGGTGCGCTGCAACAAAAGGGATCCGTGTGCGAATTGCGTCAAAGCAGGCATCGAGTGCGTCTTTCCCGGGCCCGGTCGAGCGCCGCGCAAACCAAGACGGGCACAAGATGCCGAACTGCTCTCTCGACTGAGGCGGCTGGAAGGTGTCGTCGAGAGTCTGGGAGGGGCCGCTGCTATAGAGTCTCGTCTTGCGGCGGCGATTTCTACCGCGTCACCGGCGACTGTCCCGACTGTCCGTGACAATGACAAATTGCAGGCATCCGAGGCGGGCGACGACCTCTGTTCATTCCTCGAGTCGGATCCGAAGAATGTCCAACATCGGAAAGATGTGCAAGAGGAGTTTGGGAGACTTGTCATCGATGAGGGACGGAGTCGATATGTGAGCAACAGGTTCTGGGCAAGCATTGGAGATCAGGTGGGTAGACGTCGTGTTTGCAGGTAATAAGAGATATGGTAATCGTTCATATATTGACTGCAACAGATCGAAGAACTACAGGACATTTTAGACCCCCCGTCATCGGATGAGGACGACTATCCGTCGCCAGGTGATTCGATCAACTCGGGCAGTCAGAACCACGATGCCTTTCTATTTGGCTATCAATCTGTCGCCCACAGCCTCCGCAATTATCATCCGACTCCTACGCAGCTATTTGTTTTGTGGAAAACTTATGAGCAGAATGTGGGAGCATTGGTGACCGTGCTCCATAAACCCACCATCCGAAATATACTCGTCGACGCATCCGCGAACCTCGACTCGCTGGACAAGAACACGGAAGCCCTGGCCTTTTCCGTTTACTTGGCCGCAGTGATCAGTATGACTCCTGAACAGTGCATGTCGGACCTAGGAGAAGAGCGCGACGCGGCTATCAGTCGCTACCGATTCGCTACCGAGCAGGCGCTCGCGAGAGCCAATCTCCTCAACTCTCAGAACTTGACGCTGATCCAGGCTGCTATTCTCTTCCTCACGTGCATCCGCCGGCAAGATGACTCGAGGTTTGTGTGGACCTTGTCAGCAGTTGTTCTTCGCCTTGCAACAGGCCTAGGTCTGCATCGAGACGGGACAAACTTTGGGCTGAGCCCTTTTGAAACCGAGATGCGCCGTCGGGCCTGGTGGCACATCTGTATCCTAGACTTGCGAGCCGCCGAAGACCATGGCACAGATCCAATGATCAGCGATCTGATCTACGACACCCGACTCCCGTTGAACATCGACGATGACGATATTAGTCCGGACTCGAAAACACCGCCACCGGAGCGGGTTGGATTCACTGACATGACCTTCTCGCTCATCCGTTGCGAAGTCACACTGGCGTATCGACGTCTGACGTACGTCCCTCCGGGTACAGTCTGTCCCGCACCGCAGACGCTTGAGCAACGCGAAAGTGTGGTTGAAAAACTGAATGCTCGATTGAATGAACGATACGTCCGGCATTGTGACATGGATGTCCCGCTGCACTGGGCCTGTGCGACGGTGGCACGACTCATTGTGGCCAAGCTGTGGTTGATTGTGCATCACCCGTTGGCCAGGAACGAACAAATGCCGGCTCTGTCCCACGAGATGCGGAACCGGCTTCTGCTGACATCGATCGAGGTCATCGAGTTCTCGCATCTGCTCGCGACGAACGAGAATACGGCCAGGTGGAGCTGGCTGTTTAGGACCCACACCCAGTGGCATGCGGTCGCCTTTGTGCTGGCGGAACTCTGCGTTCGTCCTCTTTGCCCGGGCGTGGAACGCGCCTGGGTCGCGGTGAACTCGGTCTTTAACGATTGGGAGCGGCAGGCCACGCAGAAGAAGGGGATGCTCTGGCGTCCTCTGTCCCGACTGATGCAGCGAGCCAGCGAGTTCCGGAAGAAACAGGAGGAGGAGCTGCGAGCGAAGTACGGATCGAATTGGCCGGTCTTTCGACCCGAACCGTCGCCAATTCTGCAGCCGGGAGTTGGGAGTGTTGTAAGCATGCCGCAGCTGTCTCCACCACCACCACCAGCAGCAGCAGCAGCAACAGCACCTTCGCAAACTCCTGCACCAGCGAAGACGCAAGGAAGCAAAGGGATGGATCTCGATCTCCGCAAAGGCGTGACTGAGCTGCTAGGCGAGATGATTCACCCCTATTTCTATGCGGTACCCGTTTCGGAGCCTTCCGCAGCTGTAGATACGGGGCAATCCGTCTCCAGCGCTTCGCTAGATGCGATCAACAGCGCTGCTGAGCCGTCTGATGGGCTAGAGGCGGCACCAAGCTGGGATCAATGGGACAATGTCCTGCGCGATTTCCAGATGGATGTCGAGAAGACGAGTGGACCGCTTGTAGCGAATGTTGTCGACTTTCTATGACAGTCGACTACGACGATTTTTACGACCTACGCAGTCCATTGACGGATTTCTGTACAGGGTTGGCCTGGTGAGGGTAATTGCGAATTTCAGCTGGCTTTCCAATGGCTGGCTTTATTTTCCACTATCTACTACAACCCTTGGACGGCAACTGATGTCCGTTCCGAGCTCCGCATTTACAACGAGGCCAGTTTTCGGATATTCGAGCCAGCAGCATTGTCGACGTAATGACCTCTCTGCTTCTTTATCTGTATATACATAATGACTGATGATACGGCGGATTCTGCCTGATGCATATGAGGTGTTGGTTTAGGCGTTCGTTCGATTAGAAGTCGTTTGACTGGGGTCTTTATTTGTGTATATCACTGGTTCAACCATCTCTCCTTGGCAGCATTGGCTGGGCGTCTCGTTTGTCAACTCGTTTGAATACATACATATTGGGCCTTGTTTCAACCGTTTTGGCTAAAGCATGTGAGCTTTGGATTCTATATCTGTGATCATGGGTAGACATTCAGTAAATAACAGACTAGGTATATATGTGTGATTGAGACTCAATAGATATCAATCTGAGACACGATGCAGTTCATCTCGTAAGGTAGTGCTCTTATCGATCTTGAAGATCTAGATCATGTACTGTACCTAAATAGGTAGCTGGCGGAAGCTCGGACAAACCATCACGCGGCAGTCTTGGCGTGGCTGACGGAATCTCCGCAACGGCGCAATCTGGAGGGAAGCTCCGTTGTAGACAGGCCACGCAGCTGCTACGGGCTGCAGTCGTCACCAAGTTGCTGCGTTGCGTTTACCACACCACTTCTCTCGACGACCCATTGAAGAATTCCATTCTCAATTCCCCTCCAGTCGAGCCTACATATCTACAACAACGACAATAATATCAAGAACAATGGCTCCAAAACGACAAGCAGCCGCCAGCACAGCCGTCTCCTCCTCTGCCTCCTCCGGCACCAGTACGCCAGTCACAACGACGTCGTCCTCCAACAGCAACAGTAATACTACTGCACCAGTCACTCTATCACCCAATTCCCCCCCAGGCGTCATCATCAAGCACATCTGGCAGCGATACCTTTCGCAGACGCCGCAGCGCACCTTCCTGCTGGACGCGTTCATGGCGTTTCTGGTCGTGGTGGGCGTGATACAGTTTGTGTATTGTGTTGTGGCGGGGAATTACGTATGTGGACACTTCAAATCAATATGCCTTTCATTTCTTTGGTTCATCTTGAGTGATTGAGTGAGTGCTGACTGGTTGCTAGCCCTTCAACGCCTTCCTCAGCGGCTTCTCTGCTGCTGTCGGACAGTTCGTCTTGACTGCTAGTTTGCGGATGCAGACTAGTCAGAGTCCTCCTAGTACCAGCTCGGGATCGAAATCATTATCTTCTTCGTCGAAGGGAAAGGCTTCCACAGCAGCATCGACGGAGCAGTCGAATGAGGACATTTCTCCTTCTCATGAACGGTACGTTATACAAATATATTAAATATACTCGTTGGGAATTAAAGTAAGTGAATAAGGAAATTGATTGACTGATTTTGTTTGAATTTGCAGGGCCTTCGCAGATTACATCTTCGGCAGCCTCATCTTGCACTTTTTCTGCATTAATTTTATTAACTGAGCAGGAAAATAAAAATAAACATTGCCATTCATTCAAACATCGTTTACGATTTATGTTGTTAGTTTTGTTTGATTTTTTTTCTGATCGGCTGGTTTTATTTCATCTTTTTTTTGTTGGTGCTGATTGATTGCTCGATCGATCGTCTGATTGAATTGTATACTGTACGATGAACGATAAGAAGAGAAGAGGAGAGGAGAGGAGAATGGATGAACAGATGAAAGGGTAGGTAGGTAGGAGAGAAGAGAGGAAGAACGAGGGAAGAAAAGGAAGGTGATGGTGATAGCAGCGAAGCTAAAGACGAAGTGACCCAAAAAATAAAAAGGATTTGATTGATCTGTTTAGATAGACTGCAGGATGATCAATGACCTTTTTTTTTTCCCTCTTTCAACCAGTGGAAGTGGAAAGAAATTGCTTCTTCCTGAATGATCCTTTTTTTTCCGTGTGTGTGTTTTTTGGTCCAGTATGCAATGCAATGTTGATTGATGACATTATTGATCTATTTCATCTATCTCTATCTACATGCTTTTCCCTGTCTACTGTACTGTACAGAACAGTGTTGTCATCCATGCCATGCCATGCCATGCCATATCGATCATGTCATGTCACGTTGTGTGATGATGTGCGATGATGCCATGCATGTATGCCCTTGGGTAAACAAAAAAAAAAGAATCGAAATGATACGAAATGAAATGGTATCTCTACTAAAACATAGTAACTGACGAAGTAACCAAAAGTAACTAAAAGTAACCGAAGCTAACCGACTAGAAAACCCTTCCAGGTCTCCTCGTCGTGGGCGGTTTCTTCACTACGCTGCTGCCGCCGCTGCCGTTGCTGCTGCCAATTGAGTTCGATGTCGACGAAGCTGTCACTCCGCCTCGTCTCGCCGCGCCGACGATGACGGGCTTCCTCACTGCAGAGCGGACAACTGCAGCACCAGCTTCGATCTCTCTCTTCCGGCGCGCAGGGTCGTTGCGCTCCTTTTCCTTTTGTTTCTCTGCTTCGGCCCGTTCGCGGTCGGCCGCCATCTGCGCTTCGATCTCCATGCGGCGGTTGAACTCTTGCTCTGTGATGCGGCGCTCGCGGTGCGAGTAGCCCTTCTCCTTGATGGAGTAGAAGACGCCTCCGAGTTCGGCGAGCCACTGTTTTCGAGTTAGTAACTATATACACAGACATGGATGACAGGAAGGGGAAAGAAACTTACGTGTGGGTCAACTGCTGTCACACAGGACATGTACTCCTTGCTCGTCAGGATCAGTTCATGGTAGACCACGTAGTCCGGCACATACCCCAGCCCGTATAACGCGCTGGTTGGATGCAGCTGCACCGTCACGCTGGTCCGCAGATTGATAAACTCGCCAAGACCCTTGACTCGAGCCGCTTGGTGGTAATATCCCGAGCAGATACACTTGCGAATGACATCCCAGTCCGTGCCGCAGCTGATCAGAGGCATCTTCTGCGCCGCCATGATGTCCTGCAGTTGCTCACGGATCTCCTTCGCCCGGCGGAGTGACTTCGAGTGGAGAAAGTGCTTCGTGCACCACGCGTCCGAATAGCCATGTGCTTTCCACTGTGTATACACATGCAGCAATGTTAGGTGATCGGATTCAGGGACAAAGAATTTCTCCCGAGCCGCGTCGGATTCTTCTTGACGTTCCTTCGGCCGGTAGAACACACTCGGCACCGACAACATCGACACAATGGTCAGGACCTCTTCACTACAGCCGTATTCTTCGGAAGCCGTGATCAAGAGCTTTGCGAGAGAAGGGTCCATCGGAAACGGTGTCATGCGCCGTCCCAGCGGCGTCAGTTCACCTAGATTGTCCAAAGCCCCGAGTGCCCACAGCTCGAAAAGGGATGTGGTGATCGTCTCTTGTGGAGGAGGATCCATAAAATCAAAATCCAACAAATCCTTCACGCCAAGCGACTTCAGAAGAAGAACCGTGTTCGACAGACTGGTCCGCTGAATTTCAGGGATCGTCTGCATGTAGAATTCGTTTTTGTAAGCCTGCTCCGTGTAAAGTCGATATGCTTTGCCTGGACCGGTCCTGCCTGCTCGTCCAGCACGTTGGCCAGCATTGGCCTGTGAGATCGGCGTAATTTGAAGAGTATCCATACCCATGCGAGGGTTGTACACCTTCAGCTTCGAAAAGCCAGAATCCACCACGTACATAATTCCGTCCACAGTCAGACTCGTCTCGGCGATGTTGGTGGCAACAATCACCTTACGAACCCCGGGAGGCGCCTTTTCGAAGATCTTCGCTTGCTGCTCCGCCGGCATTTGACTGTAGATGGGTAATATACTCAGCTTGGGAGGATCATTCAACAGCTTTAATCTCTCCTCAATCAGCTCGCAAGTTACTTCAATATCCTCTTGACCCGTCATGAACACCAATATGTCGCCAGGACCTTGTGAGACGTGGATAGCCAAGACCTGCTTGACTGCACTGTCCACGTAATCCTCACACGGAGAGCGAGAAAATTGAATGTCGACGGGGAATGTCCTTCCAGGAATGATGAACTCGGGCGCTCCGCCGAAAAATCGAGAGAACCGTTCCGCATTCATGGTGGCAGACGTCACAATCAACTTCAAGTCTCTTCGTCGAGCCAGGACCTTCTTGATCAGACCCATGAGGACATCAGTATTGAGAGCTCGCTCGTGGGCCTCATCCATAATAATGCACGAGTACTTGTCCAGGTCCGGTTGAACCAAGGATTCTCTCAAAAGGACGCCGTCGGTCATATCTGCAGAAACACGTTAGTTTATGGCAGAAGAATCGGAGGATGTGAGAACTTACATTTAATGACAGTTTTGTCGCTGGTGCAGTCCTCGAAGCGGATTGCATAACCAACAAGACCTCCCAGCTCGACACCCATCTCCTCGCTCACGCGCTTCGCAACACTCATGGCAGCCACTCTTCGCGGTTGTGTGCATCCAATCATACCGTACTTCCCATAGCCATCCTCGTACAGAAATTGGGTCAATTGCGTGGTTTTGCCTGACCCGGTCTCTCCAACGACGACGATGACCTGGTTGTCACGAATCACTCGTAGCAGTTCCTCCCGCACTGCAAAAGCAGGCAGGAATTCTCTCTGCTCACGAATGGTCTTGCTCTTGCTAAAGTCACTGGCGCCACCTTCGTCTTTCTTCAAGTGCTTCGAAAATTGATTCCCGCCTTTGTATACGTCGTCTATTGGTGCCGAGACTGCGCTATCGCCCTCGTCCTCTTTAATCCCCATCAAGTTACCCAATGCAGTACCCGCCACAGTCGTGGCCTCTTGCGCTTGCTTCTGCCGTTCCCGCTGCGTTCGCCGCTCTCTAACGACCTTGCTTCCTTTCCGGCTGAAGACGGCCATGTCGCTCTGGGGATCGCGCACCGCAGATATAGGCTCCAGCTGCTTGGTGAAGATGGTGCGGCCATCGAGAAAGGGCGGGCGCAGGTCGTGCACCAACAGGTGCACCCGTGTTCCTTCGTCGTCATCAGGAACAAAGTCGCCATCATATTCTCTTCGCTGTGCGACGCCCGACGTCAACATCCGATTCGTCTCCCAGTTGTCTATATCCTTGCGTTTCGCATCCCGGAGTGGCGGCGGGAGGTTGGAGCTCTTCTGCCGTTTGGCTGGCGGGGGAGCGTCGTCACGAGCCATGGTGGGCTAAATTGATATCAAGAAAGGAGAATCAAACAAAATCAGTGAAGATCCGCTCTCCTTTCCCCCGATACTGGCGGCGTGAAGCAGCCAGTTATGTTGATTGTTGGAAGAAAGTTGAAGGGAGCTGCTGACTTTGGAAGCGGAAATCATTCGACAAGTGGCAAACAATGCAAACATGATGACTAAGCAGGTCTATAGAAAAGCTGTTACGCATAGGGGTAGTAGATCATAGTCAATATTCTATGCATTATGAAATAAGGAAATATTGCTCTCCTTTTTTGTCTTCTCTTTCTTTTCTTTTTTTTGCATATGTCTTCTTACCACAAGTTGATGTTTACTCGTCACGATCGATAAGATAGGCGGTCTCGGATCTTGGCGCCATTCACGAAACCGAACCCGCCTTTTGATATCGCAGTGTTGCGGCCCCGCATCATCAGCCAGGTTCGCACTGGTGCTGTAAATATCAGCAACTCCCTCACGATGGCGAGCCAGCAACAGGCAAGCCTCAGAAAGCAGCAGGGTGGGATGATTCCATTTTTTTGTCAATCTTATTGCGTCTGTTTGATATGGTGCCATGGATAAATGCTGACCAGTTATGCTCTCGATAGAGCTGCAGCTCCAGTATACCAACTTCAAAAATACCCTACAGCAACTCGCGCAGAAGATCGGAGATATTGAACAAGAGGCAGAGGAACACAAGTGAGTCTTCACCGTCTATTTTGCTAGCTTGTGATGGCAATGTACATACCATTTGGGATTATGGAGAAGGGGGTTGGGACGAGACAACGGAGATTTTGTCTCGCGCTGAGGAGCCTTTTTTTTTTCTGTATACTTTTCACATTGCTAATTCGTGTGTTTGCATGGCTTTAGGCTCGTTATCGAAACTCTTGAACCCCTACCCAAGGACCGTAAATGCTTTCGCATGGTCAACGGAGTCCTTGTCGAACGCACGATTCAGGATGTGATCCCGTCCCTCAAAACGAATGCTGAAGGGCTGAAGCAAGTTCTCGATGAGCTGCTCAAGCAGTACAAGGCTAAGCAGACTGAGATGGATGAGTGGAAGGTGAGTCGGCACCTCTACAACATTGTCCGGGAAGAAAAAGATACGGAGCCTGGTCATTGTGGGACACAATGTTCTGCTGCTGGAGCAGATTTCCTTTTCACCTCCAGCAAAATTAGAATGTCATTTCGTTACGTATACGCTGACGATTTTGAATCCTGCAGAAGAAAAACAACGTCCAAGTCGTACAACAATGAGAGCACACTGCTCGACTACGACTGGGTTTCTGTATCTGCACGATCCAAACTACGGCAGAGTAGAAACCCTTGCCGACCTGGGGTCACCTTTCCCAAGACTTTCAGGTGCAGGTTGGACAGAAGCCTGCGACTCGAGTCATTCATGACTTTGTGCCTTTGCCAGATTGCGCATATTCAGAGATAGGTCCACCTGAGTATGTCACATCACATCTCACACCACTCAAGAGATTTCATGAAGAGCGCCGGCTGTCCAGGGATGTTTGGTTTCACACGTCATCGGCTGAGGAAGCAGAAGGAATGACGAAAACCCATGCTGTTAATCCATGCTCTGTTGAAGATGCAATTATGCCCAACAGCTGGCAGTGTCTGGATAGGATCTTGAGTCTTGACTGTTCCTAGTGCTGGCAGCAGGATATAGTCCATCTGTTTTATTCACGAAGTAATGCGATCATGAGGCGAGATAAAAACTCTCTTTTGGAGCCAGAAACCTAGGAAAGGGAGTTTTCTGCTAGAATGATCCCATCCCACGCACCCCCTCTTTGCTGTAGTTAACATATTTCCTGTGCCGCGTTCTTCTAAAGATGGGTGTGCTCGAGTGAGTTGGCCATGCGCTGCAGCCCAATGAGGCAGACACTAGGCTTGCGTGGTGTGGGTGTTTTAGTGCAGGCTACTAGCCCTCAGGCAGGTTGGACACTGACTCTCTGCATGCCGTTTAGCGCCTTTCCACGACGCAGCTTGGTTGGCCTTTAATCTGCATCATGAAGCCCGATGATTCGAGAGGGCTGCAACTCAGGTACCACCGCGCCACCACCTTGGGCCTCACGCCTACTGGCCGTTTCAACGTCAAGCCCTGATCCCTGCAGTCTACATAATATAGGACGATAAGGCTGCGTGTTTCAGCTGCTGTAAGACGTAAGTTCGGAGCGTAGATGGTATCACAAAATGTGCCGTAGAAACAATAATGACGTGGGATGTGGAGAACCATGCTGTACGGAGTACTGGGACCCACGAGACCATTCCATGGGTGAACTGGCTATCGTTGATGGTTTCGCAAACAGGTGGGCTGTCATTCGCCGGTATGATCTCAATCCGAAGCCAAAGATGAGCATCCACGCTATGCATCTGTCAACATCATATCGTATTCTTTTGGGCTTTTGCCTGTGTATGTCTATCGGACTCATCGAAAGGGGTTAGTTAGAACAAGCATCTTTAGCTCTCTTCACAGTTGATTGATAGGGGAACAGGTGCCTGGACTCTGTAGTAATAGTGAGGGGCTGAACCATGGCTGTTCAATTTTCACAGCACATCTTTCCAGGATGAGATGTCGTGTTAGCAAGGCTCCATTTATAAGTACACATTGTGGCTAGGGTCTAGACAGTTCTGGAAGATAGCCCCGTTTAAAGTAAAAATCTTCGAGTGCATACCTGGTTCTTCCTCTCAGCCAGGTGGCTGGGACTTGGTGGACATGGCAGATAGCCTTGTTTTTGGTCTTGGCCATCGCAAGCAACAGGCCTAAATCCCTCAGTCCGAAAATATGTTGCTTTTGAACGAACTGACGGTGTGCCGCATTTACTGCATGCTGGATGAAGAACCAGTAATGGCCAGTTGTAAAGAGTGTCGGACACCCCGCGGTGTAACCTTGAGGGATGAGCTGGAGGTTGTAAATCGAGGCTATGCCATGCAGTTGATGACGAACAGGCAGTTGCATATGACAGCAAGCATATCGCCCCGTCTAGACGGTCGTCAACGCCACCATAAGTCTGGTGAAATAGGAGTTGAAACTTGGGTAAGAATCAGTGTTTTCGATGTCAGCAGGGACCCAAACGGTCGAGTTTAAGTCGAGAAAAGGAACAAGGATTAGTAGATACTACTTGATCCTTCTGTAAGATCTTGGATAGCGAAAATCCCAGGCGATGAGAGGGTCCATGCTGGAGGATGATATCGCACTGACTAGGTAGATGTAATACTGGACCTACCTCAGTGGCGTAGATCAGTGCCATGACGTGACACCGTATCGTTACACGTTCTTGCGAACTGTTCCCCCAGACAAGCACCGAAAGCGGCCCACGTAAATTACAACCTCGTATGGAGAGCGTAACCACCCCTCATGCGAGCCGGAAAAGGCAGTCGCCATCACGAGAAGCGAAGAGAACCATCCAGAAGTCTGCCCGTCAAGACTCTCGATCTTTTTGTATCTCATTGTTTTTCTGCCCAATCGCCTGACTTGCTTGACGGTGTACAAAACGGTCCTGTTTTGGTGTCTGTCTTGCACCAGTCAGAGTATTCCGTTCGCTTTGGTTGTTGCGGCGTCTGTGACGGCCAACGAACAGCTCCAGCTCAGCTCTTGTCACCCGCCATTCGCCCATCACTCATCCGCCACCTCTGGTTCGCCAATTGATTTCTACGCGCATCAACAACAGAGACACTGCTGCACGAGAAACACCCACCACCACCACCATCTGATTATCGAGATCCTCGAAGATCTGTCGCATACGCGCTACCTCTACGCTCTGACTCCGGCAGCTTCGCGAGGTGTAGCGCTGCCCCGGTCAATTGAACCCTTCCCCCACCTGCGCGTGAACGGGTCACCTCGGCTTGCTAGCTAGCTCTTCCGCTCTCGCAGCGCGCGCAACTCTCGACATCCATCCCATACACCTGCAGCTGGCAAATAAAGACACAAATTCATCCACCTTCCTAGGGTCAGGTTTCGCGTGGTTGTCCATCCCATCCGCGGCTCGGAAGCAACCGCGCGCGGTCGCCCCCCTGGCGCGCCTCCGTCGTCCTCTTGTACACCGCCAGAGCACACGCAGGACCACACGCATCGCCACTAATCCCCCACACGGCGGGAATCTTAGAAGACCCAGGCTACTGTGAAGCAAATCGCTGCCCAGCCAGACGCACTCTGACGCAGGGCCTGCATCGCATCCGAAGCATAGTTCTTCCCGCGCCCCCCCTCTGACGTGGTCATTTGCCAGCAGAGCAACACTGGACTCTCCCTCCCAAGTCGGTATCCGCTGCACGTACCCAAAGACCTAAAACCATGTCGTCGGCCTCTCCTCAAAAGGAACCGGAGGTGGAACCTGAGACTCAGTCAGGCGATGACCCGGAACAGATGGATCGGGAGAACCAAGAAACACAAACCCAAGGCCACGGCGAGTTCGAGGTGAAGGAACAGGACCGATGGCTCCCTATTGCAAATGGTTAGTTTTACGTGTTCCTGCATCTTCTGCTGACCTCCTGATTTGCGCGTACCTTTTTTTCCCTTCTTCTGCTTGCAGGCGACCGTTCCTTTTTGCGCTGCACCCGCTTCTTCTTTGGGTACTTCGGTACTTCTGGGATCCAAGGCGCTTGTCGTTAAGCGTCCCTGGAGCCATGTACCTTATTCGTCCTCTTTGCTAGTTAGGATCCGCGCGGCAGAGCCTGCTTGCGGCTTTTGATCCTTAGCATTTTCCGTTTCCTACAACCATCTGGCGCTTCTATTCGTCTAGCGCTTCTATCTTTTCTTCAACCACAATGGAGGTGTTTAGTCTGCCTAGACATGCGATGCTAACACTTTATCACCAGTGGCCCGTATCATGAAAATGGCCCTGCCCGAGAATGCCAAGATTGCAAAAGAGGCAAAGGAGTGCATGCAAGAATGCGTGAGCGAATTTATCTCATTTATCACCAGTGAAGGTTGGTAGTTCGGGTCGTCCGCTTATCGCGTCGGGTCTCTTTTCTAACAGTTTCGACAGCATCTGAAAAATGCCAGCAAGAGAAGCGCAAGACGGTCAACGGTGAGGATATTCTGTTTGCTATGACCTCTCTGGGATTCGAGAACTATGCAGAGGCCTTGAAGATCTATCTTTCAAAATACCGTGAGGTGAGTCCCTATTACTGTCTGGTAGCACCCTTCCAGGGAACGCACAACCTGTTTGCCTCCATGACCCGTCTTCCATTCTACTGGGATGGTCTTGACCTAACTCATTTCAGACGCAGTCCGCCAGAGGTGAGAACCAGAACCGGCCTACAAGCAGCAGTTATAACTCCGGCGGTCCTGTCGGTGGTGCAGCGAGCGGCGCACCCGCTGCGCGCGGAGCACCCGCGACGGCTACCAGCTCGACCAACTTCGCTGGTGCATCTGAAAACTCCAACAACATCATGCCCACCAATATGGATCCATCCGAGCAGGATAACTCGGGCTATGGGTACTCCTCCATGGTCGGCCAAGGCCACAATGGAACCGGTGGCGAATCTTACTAGTCAACGCTCCTACAAATGACCCAAGAGGTGAATTGTGATGGGAAGCGACAGTCACCTGGCGTTGTGGAAAGCCATGGTGAGTTGTGAGAAATGATGAAATGACAGAATGGCTGTTTTCTCTTTCTGGTTTTCTCTCAATGGCTCAGATCTTCGGTTGAGTGGATTTTTCCTTTTGTTTTTCTTTTTTTTTCTTTTTTCATTGATTTATTTTTCTTTCGATCTTCTGCCCTACCTCTTGTACAACTCAACAGACAAAAGCAGCGTTCTTCTTTCCCCCATAACTCCCCACAACTCCAAACAGTGAAATACGTGTTAGTCAAGGCATGTGCTGCGCGGTGTTGTACCTATGTATACGACTCTTCATTTGCCTATTGGTGTATTGCTGGGAGGTGGAATGTTTCAAACGTGAGAATGTGCTTGCTAGAAGAGGATGACGCAAGCCGGGAGCAGGCGCTTAAGGCAAGGACTGTTACGGACTGGGAACAGGATGGCATCTTTGAGTTCGGATCCCGTTTGTCACTTAACCCGAGGTATAATGGACTATCATGCAGGTACTTTACTTCGATATAACCCAAAAGTTTGGACCACTTGCCTAAGTAGTGGCATGTGCAAGCCCCATCTTTGATTCTGTAAGCTCCTATGTCTAGGTGTGTGTTTCTTCAGGCAAGAGGACCAATGGTTCTTTCCTTTCGGAAGCTTTCCCCGGCCATGGAATCCGGGGTCATGGGCCGGGCCACGTGACAGAGCTGGTTGCTCTTACTCTATTGGGCAGGCACGGCACTTGGACCAGACGGCTGGGACTGGGCGGGTTCCCACGCTTTCCTCCACACATACGGAATCACGCCCAATGTTCCAGCTGACCTCAGGGCTGGCATGGCTCTCACTAACGCTGATTTTCCCAAATTCACTGCTGAAAACTTCCGCTTTTCTATCAAGATCAGTCGCCAAATTGCCTAATGGCGACACAGCACAACCCAAGGAATACGGCATCAGGGCGACGACCTGCACAGATGCGCTTCGACAGATAATTGATAATTGGGTGACTCAATGCAGAGCTCCGCTTCGAGATGGCCTCGGCTGCGAGTGACAGTTGGCCGCCCTCCGCCAGCGGTGTGACGAAACGGAAGCCAGGTAACAACAATGGATATCTTTTTGTGCAATTGATATTAGAAGTGCTAACTGTGGCTGCTCTGCTCAGGTGCCGCATGCGTCCACTGCCATCGCCGAAAGGTGCGCTGCGATGCCCGTGCCGTTGGGTTCCCGTGCTCCAATTGTCGCTCCTCTGGCAAGCCCGATTGCCGCATACATGAAAAGAAGAAACGGCCGGTTGTCCGCTCAGCCCTGAATCCTGTTCCCATCCGTTGTCGACCTCCGGAGCCGCCTCAGAAACCCGCTCCTCAACCGGCACCACCGGCCTCACTGCAACTAGTGTCCAGTGGCTCACAGTCTCGGACCTTTCGTCCCGACTTAAACGCTCCCGCGAGACTCGGGATCTCTCGAAATGGCTCAGACTCTCAGGTGCAAGCTCACCAATCCGCTTCTGAATCATCGACCGCCCGTGAGGATGGACGGGAGCTAGAGAACCGTCTGGTGAAGTTGATTGATGAGGAAGAACCAGACCGACGCGAGATCCAACGAGGGGTGCGCGCGATCTATGTGGGCCATGATGTGTCGAATATGTCGTTCCTGATCCGCCAACAAAGAGCCGACGACGGTGGTGACGATGTGTATCATTTTGCTGGCCACGACATCCCACGACGTCGTCTCGAGATTGGCCATGATCAACTGCTCCAGGATGCTCTGACTCTCCCGGAGCCGTCTCTAGTGGATGAGTTGGTCGAGGCCTATTTCACTCATGTCAACCCAGGGTATCCGATCGTTGATGAGGATCTGTTCATGGCTCAGTATCGGAATCGGGATCCTGCTGACCCTCCCCCCATATTGCTCATGCAAGCGATTCTACTCGTTGGGGCCCATGTTACTCGCCCAAGACCGGAGCGCGATGAGCTCAAGGCAATCTTCTTTCGCCGCTGCAAGTGGCTGTTCGATAACCGAATCGAGCGGAATCGAGACATCCTTGTTCAAGCAGCACTGCTGTTAACTTGGCATTCCGACACCGTCGATGATGATGTCGCAGCCAACGCTCACTATTGGGTGGGGGTCGCAGCAAGGATTGCGACTGGCCTTGGGATGCACCGCGATCCCGTATCCAGCAAGTTTGCCGCCAGCGACAGGCGGATGTGGAGAAGGGTGTGGTGGATTTTGGTTCAGTTCGATGTGATGGTTTCCCTCTCCTATGGGCGACCACAGGCCATGTAAGCTGCATTCCTCCGAATTTGGGTGACCAGATATGCTCATTTATTTACCGTTCAGCAACCTCGAAGACTGCGATGTCCGCCCTCTCACTCCTGAGGATTTTGTAGGGTGTGGCCCTCGGGTGCAGACTGACTACGTCATCCACTTTGCGGAGCTTTGCACCATGATCTCGTACATTCTTCGAGAACGGTTTGGTCTGCGAGTGAGTGCGGAACGCCGAAAAGCTGTCCTCCCCGAAGCCGACGAGGCTCTGGCCAATTGGTCCCTCCGACTCCCAGATACGTTACGACTGCGCGCCTCGGACATGGATTCTTGGTCTGCAATGCTTCATCTAACTTACAATAACTTCTTGATCCTCCTGCATCGACCGCATCCGAGAGCGTCTGCCTATTCCGATGACTATGGACCCCACGATGCGGAAATATGCAGTGCCGCTGCCGGGGTGATCGCGTCAATCTTTGAAGAACTTCGTCAAAAGGACCGCATCAAATATTTGTGGTGTTCAGGTGTCTATACGTTGTTCACAGCTATGATTCAGGTTCGAGTCGAACTGCGTTTCTCGAATCCGGTGTTGGCCATCAACGCCCTTAGACGATTTGACTCGACCTTGCATTCTCTCCGCGACCTGGCTGAATACTGGTCCAGCGCGGAGACCATTCTGCGGCTTTTTGAAAATTCAAAGCGTCTCAAGCAAGATATGCAGATCGTCAGCAACGAGACCCCGGGCCAATTCGGCGTTTCGCGAAACCAGAGTGCTAATACCGACTCAACGTCGAACGTCTCTCCGTCCACCATCTCAGCGCCTCCAACGAATGGACAATCCCTCCCACAACGCGAGCAGCATCCACCTCTTAGTCAAACCCCAAAGTCGTCGACGGGGTCTCAAGTTCCGCAGAGCGAGGCTTGGATGGCTGGACCAGAGGACATGTCGGGCGTTCCCCCGGTGGAACCCTTGGATCAGCCACGGGAATACGTAGACTGGCGGCAGCTTTTCCCGTTTGCCGATTCCGACCAACCTGGACCGATGACCATGGAAGGGCTTCCGGACATGGAGGATGAATGGCGCCAGCTGTATTGGCAGGAGCCTCCGATGTCCGATCTGTTCCAGGATGGGGGTTGGATGCATCGAAAGCTATCTTAATTCTCCATTTGATGGATTCCTGATCCTACCCCAACGATTACCAGGCGATCCCTATGAGAAGGGATCTGTTAATGACTTAGTCTGAAACGACGCCCACCTTCACATACTGACATATCATCCAGCTGCTGCCCTCTCGGTTATTGTTTCCCTGTGTGGGATAACGGTCCTGAGAGACGCGTGACTGTGCCAGGAAGGATGTCATGATGCTGACGACATAGAAGAATGGACAACCAAAGAATGGGACAAAATGCTCATCTTTACAATCCGGTCATCAAGAACCAGTCGGGATATTGGTGATTTCTCTATTGAAACGTTGCAAGCTCTATTACTTGGTATCACTGGACAGACTGGAATACTGGTATATATGTATGTATTTACATCTGGACATGGATAAGGAGCATAACATCCTGTGAGGAGACCGGTCTGGCAGACAGTCTCATACTTCAATGGATCTACTCGTCTGCAGTCAAGGATTGCATAAATTATTCCACTTCTTATAAGTTGTGATGTCTTCAGTACTAACCACTGGTGACGGGGGAACGCGAAAGGTCGATGGCATCTAAGACGCCTCGCATATCCTCGACAATCTCGTCCGTGCAATCTTTCCAAGCATCATTCTCGTTCGACTTACCATCCTTCTGCTCCAACGGGACGATATCGAAACAGTGACCGGCCCAGGGCCCGTGGTACATCTCCACCTTGACCTTGTATGCGTCCTTGACAATGATTCTGTTAATGGGTACAGCCTGCTATCGACAGTAGGAGAGGTACCTACTGTAGGTACTAGCAAGGTATGGGTTTTCTGGGATTCCGTTTTCTGCTTATTTCCGAGCTGTCCCTATCTCATCTCCTTGACATTATTAGCCGCTAACTGCATAGGTCCAAGGTGCTAACTAGCGCCTTCTTATCCCCGTGTTGTTTCCACTCCGCCCCCGCCGGATCAACCCCGCCATGTCCTGACGAAACTTTGAGCCGTGCTTCACGAGACAATAAGATGACCGACGAAGCTTCTCATCCTGATAGTCCATTCGTCCTGCGTGAGCTCTCCACCAGCCTGCAGATCTCCCGCGAGGAGCATCTGACACACTCGTACCAGGACGCTGGCGTCAACGTCACCAACTCATCTAGCCAAGGTTACTTCGATGACATTCCTGCCGAGAGCAGTGGGCCCGGGCCGGTGAGAAAGAAGCGCAAGAGGAACAAGCCTACGCTGAGCTGTAAGGAGTGCGTCGAGAAGAAGATCAAGGTTGGTTCCGAAGCTGCTGTTCTTATCGATTTCACGGAGTCACAGCATACGTGACCTTAATGTTAATGCCCCACCGAGTCTGTCTGGTCTACGGAGTATTCTGCACTGTTGCATGCCCAATGTCGGGCAGCCTAGCCCCATAGATTTCTGCTGTTATTGGTCTGTTAGTTATCTGTCGTGTGATAGATGAGAAATCCGATTCATTCGCCTTGAGAAACGCTGAATCAGTGCTAATAATTAATTACCTTTTCGACACGTATAGTGCGATCGAGGTCGACCGCAGTATGTATCCTCTGGCTCTATCAATGACTGGTCTTACACGAGTTTCAACTTGCTGAGTTTGGAATCAATAGCTGTCTTTCTTGTATTCGACGGGGAACAGAATGTGTCTATCGAGTCAAAGCTGAATTGGTCGAGTACGTACGACGATATCTCCTGGACGTGGTATTCGTCTTCTTTCCACTCCCTGTCCTGCTCCGAGGATTGCTCATTGATGCTTCACATCATTCTCGTCGAATTAACAATTCTGGTCAACTAACACCAACCAGCGAGAGTATTCGCCAGCCCTCTACCCGCCGTATTTACCCGCCCAAGCCCAAGCAATCGCACGCATCTTATCACAGCCCACCCTCGTCAGAACAGGTGAACGCTTCTTTGCCCCGATCTGCTGCTTCAATCTGAGCTCTGCTGACGAACAGTCAGTTCGCCAAACCGGCCCTCTTTGTCCATCAAGGTGGCACCGATCTCTTACTTAGCCATGTGCCGTACACGACGACGCATGGTAGCAACATTTTTGGAATTGGATCAGAGTATGGAATCGAAACCTTCGCATCTCTCACGTTGCTGACTGCTTCACAGGTATCCGTTTAGTAATTACTGGACACTCTCCGGCGGACTAGCTGAGGTCGTTTGCGTTCTTCCAAGAAAGGAGCAAGCGGATATGTATGTCTCGAATCGACCTTTAGTTGTGCTATTTGCCCTAATTCGTTTTATATCTCCCAGTCTAATCGAAGTGTTCTTCGAGTCTGTTGACCCCGTTTATCCCCTGCTCAACAAAGAGCGGTTTTACATCGACTATGAAGGCTTCTGGGCTCTTGACAATGCCGAGAAGGCGAAAGTCGACGCCGACTTCCTCGCTCTTGTCTTTATCATGCTAGCGATGGGCACGCAGTTCCTCAAAGTGCCGGGATCAGCAACCATCGTCCCGCAGAATGAAACGGCCGAGTTCTACTCCAGCGCTTGCCATCAGAGTCTGCGGCTCTTCTCGTACCTGAACCGGACGTCCATCCGGGCGATCCAGTCCATGGTCTTCATGACTTACTTCTTGTTGAATTCCGGCCGCGCCTCCGACGGTTGGGCGTTCTCTGGCATCCTCATCCGGCAAGCATACGCAACGGGCTTGAATCGGGAACCGTCCCTGATCAGCCCGAAGTTCACTCTCTTTGAACGTCTGGAACGACGACGGCTCTGGCATGGGGTTGTGTGTCAGGACAGTTTCATGAGCATGAGTCTGCGACTGCCACCTGCCGCCACACATTCCGATATCGACAATGCAGCGCCCCTCCGCGAGAACGACGACTCCTCCTACACGGAAGGAAGCCCGGAGAGCATCAGCGAAGATCCCTTCAATGGACCCCGCACCGCAGACCAGGGCTACGTCCAGAGCATGTACTCACTCGCGCTGCTCGCGCAGGAGACCATCTCGACACCACGATCGCTTTCCCTGCCCATGGCGTCGAACCCGCGCCAGCGCAGCTTGCTCCTCGCGCGCTTCCGAGCGACCTACCGCTCATTCCCAGACGCCTTCCGCGCGTGGGACGAAGACCGCATCGCGGCGCTGGTCCAGCAGGGCGAGAAGCGGCTCGTCCGGCAGATCATGTTCCTGACGGGGCTGTACTGGCACTGCATCATGCTGATCCAGAGTGAGGCGTTAGAAGAACCGTCTTCGGCGGATGGCAACACAGATGCTGCTGTGAGAGGGACACTTGAGGCAGCGTACGAGTCGATGAGAGCGTTCTTCGTCATTCATTCCGTGCTGAAAGGGGAGGGCGGCGTGTGGTGGGCATTTTGTCATCGCGCTTTTTCGGCGTCGGTACGTGGGTCGCGCCCAGTTCCTACCCCCCATATAACAATTTTATTTTCCAGTTGCTAACGATAACGACAATCGTCAAGATCATCGTCGCCAACCTACTAAAACGACACGAAGCCTCGCGGCGGTCATCTAGCTTAGGACCCGACACGTCGTCCCGCGTATCGAACCCCCGCCGGTCCACGCTGATGGATCCCCTCTGGGAGCGCGCACGAGTCGATGTGTTGCGGATACTGGAGATCCTCAAGGGGCCGGCTCAAATGGGTGATGAGGCGGCGAAGACGAGGGTGGAAGTGCTGAGTAATTATCTACAGCAGAAGCAGTGATGCTCATCTGTATGCATGAGGTAGTGAATCGATCCACGTCTGTATGTACGAGATATTTAATGGAATAATGGGTTGATGATGATGATAATGATAGCACATTTACAAGTACAAGTACAATTACAATCACTCCTTTCTCGAGGACATTGAAGGTACTATTAATATAATAGCTTGAATGGTACTACAACCTTCCTAGGTATCATACTAATCACCTAATCCGGTCATCAAAAACAATAATACTAGTAATAAATACTGTGTGATAAGACACTTATCAGTAGAACAAGCAAGACAGGAAAGAAGATATATTAAAAATCAAAAATAAAAAAAGAGAAAAAATAGAAGAAAAATATAGGGCTCGACCGGGATTCGAACCCGGGGCCTCGCCCAATCACGATCTCTGGGGATCAGGGAAATTTTTCCCGAAGGGCGAATCATACCAACTAGACCATCGAGCCTAGACAGTGAGTGGAGTTCGCTCGAAAAAATTATATCTACTTTCAGGTCGCTTAATCAACACCTGGTACCAAATTTACGTAAGCATGGCACGACAAAATTCATGAAATCTGCCTACCCCCTGCGAGGTCTATACACTCAGTAGAACCCCCGCGCTGGCTATAGTAGCCAGAGCCCCGGGCCCCGTGAAGCCTATATAGCCTATAATGAAGCCTAGAGCCTGTAGTGAAATGCCACACTAAATTTTCACCCTTTAACGCTTT
Organism: Rasamsonia byssochlamydoides; assembly: GCF_041956645.1. Lineage (NCBI taxonomy): Eukaryota > Fungi > Ascomycota > Eurotiomycetes > Eurotiales > Trichocomaceae > Rasamsonia > Rasamsonia byssochlamydoides. The sequence goes on along the minus strand of NW_027192386.1, from coordinate 782,632 downwards.
ATAAAGGCTCACATTACAGGCTTGCGGAGTCCTCTCAGGCATTAAAAACTGTTTTCCTTCCCACCAACAACAATAATAATAAGGCCACTCAATTTCAATGGAATGAGCAATATAAGACATTATATTGGGGGGGAAAAAAGACCTAAAAGCATGGTCTGAGATACATGAAAATGGCAAAAAAAAAAGGGGGGGTTGTGCAGGGTCTGCCGAACGAGCAAAAAGAAGGGCTTGACCGGGATTCGAACCCGGGGCCTCGCCCAATCACGATCTCTGAGGATCAGGGAAATTTTTCCCGAAGGGCGAATCATACCAACTAGACCATCAAGCCGATCTCGTTGAGTGGCGTTCATTGTCATTGATATAAGAGGAAAACTTGAAGCTGATATTAGGCTCAAAAAGGGGCGTTTTTGGGGATTGAAAAATGTTCTTCGTAGGTATGTTTTTGCTGTTTGTACTGTATGTATGTGCATTACGTAAGGCACTGGACAAACAAACAAGGCAAACTACTGGGTAAGGAACGCCTCGCAGCCTTGGAAGTTGCGTGCGAATTTTCTTTCTCGATTCGGATTTCTCCTCTTTTTTTTCCCCCTACATACGGAGTACAGTACATCGTTGCTGAAATGGGCTATTCGTGGAGATAGGTATTTGTGAGATTTCTTAAGGTTTTGGCGGTTTTTCCTGTATATAGGTTGATGAGTCTTCGGCCCGCCGGCTGACAAGACGGACTATATAAATGGAAACAACATCAACCACCCCTATGACTTTTTTTATTAAAATGATAGAGATAGTTACTGGATTAAAAAGACTTTTTATATAATTTTTTTCCATATTTTGGCTTAGTTGTGGAGAACTTTTACAAATAAAGCCAAGGTATTCTAGAGAATTCTTAAATCTGCATGTACGAACATAAAAATATATCTGTTTATAAAGTTAGTAACTATATAAATTTGCTACTACCCCCTTTTCATTTAAATATATGATCTACTGAACCAAGTATTTTTTTTATTTATTTTTTTCCCTTTTTTCAATCTTACTAAATAAAAGTCGATAATTCTATCGCAAAAATTTGATGGTTCCGGTTTTTTTTTGGCGTTACTACGGAGCACTCTGTAGATCGATTGCATCGCACCACGATTGCAAGGGAAGCCGATATTTTATTACAGTCTTGCGCGAAATTTATTAGCAAGCACTACCGCTTCCATCTGATAGCAAAAAAAAATCTCCCTTTTTTTAGTTGGACTTGGACATGTTTTTAGCAACTACCTAACCAACGAACAAATTCCCGTATGGTATGGTATGTCTCAGCGTGATATTATATATATTACCTCAAGTTTCTCTTTCTTGATGCTTTATAAAGTAAAGTACTCGGGTAGAGACCGGGAAAAAAAATCAATAATTGGGAGTGCTCCCGATTATTGATTCGCCCTTCCCCTTTAATGATAGTATGGGAGGCACCACATTATCACATGAAATGAATTGACACTACACTTTATTAACATAGCTTTATTCTTCCTGAATTAACCTTAGTATGGGAACTCCATGGTGCTTTCCACTAGAACCAGACCCCCCCCTTTTCTTTTTCTTACTTTTTTTTTTTTTGGAAATTCACGGCTGTCAGGCTTCTCAGATTCAGCCAGATGGAACTATCAATCAAATATGCCGGGAGGATCAGGATCCGGACCATTAATTCAGCCACATTTCGTTCCATTCACTGGACCTTAGATCAATTCCCTCTAGGTACATTTCAGTAAAATTGGTTTACGTGAGCAGATGACTCAGCCGGGGCTGCAGTATATAAAGACTCTATTCTCCCATTCCTAGCTATGATATGATATGAACAACTTCCATGCTTTATCTCGATTCCTTACTCTCTACCTAATATACTTTTGAGTATATATCTGGCAGTGACCAGTCTATATCAAATGCCTCTATACCTATAGAAGCTAGAGGTCAGCCAATCAATCTCTATCCTACTGTCACGGATAAGATAGTTATATATTTTGCTCTAAGAGGAAACCTTCCTCGCCAGGGACAGACCTTCTCTTTCCCTTCGCGTGGCATCTACAAGCTGAGTCCTGACAGGTAATGGTAACTTCATTTTCTTGAGAGATACCATGTAAGCCAAGCCAGTGCTCTATGTGCCTAGGTAGGTTTTCTATGCCATAGGACTAGGCTATAAACTAAGAGGTAGTACTTGATGATCAGAATCCTGCCGGATTGATGGGATGAACCATGGACGATAAGCACGTCCTATTGTCCGAGCAGCAGCGAATAAAAACGATCTTACTCTTGAGGTGGCCTTGGAGAATCCCTCTTTCTAATGAAATAATATTTCCGTATATATATAGCAGACGTGTATGGAATGGATTCATTTCATTTCCTCAGGCTACCTACCCAAAGACAAACCGTCTCCAATTCTCAGCCAGCTGCTTTACGCCCTTCGCGAGCGTCCACCCTCGCAGCTGGCAGACCGTGCGCGCAACCTCCTCCAGCAGATCGTCCATCTGCTGACCCGCGCAGTGGATATCACTCTCGATCAGGATCCGGTCGTCTGGCAGGGCCTTGATCACCTCCACCACTTTGTCCACCGACCGGTTTGACGACGAGGGGAAGTTGATGACGGTCGAGAAGGAGAAGTAGATGTCTGACGGCACGGATGGGTGGAGGAACTGTTTCAAGGGTTCGGCGGGGCCGGAGTAAGAGTGCATGCAGATACGTGGTGGGAAGGGGAGGGGTCCAGAGTCCTCTTGTGTCTCATGCTGGTCCTCGTCTTGCTCCGTTTTTCTGTCATTTCCGTCTATTTTATTTCTTTCTCTCTTCTCTTCGTCGCTCTCCTCATGAGCCAACTCCGCGCTGCGTCGCCGTCGCCTCTCGCGCCGGGATGGGACCTTGCGCTCATGACCCCGCCAGAGCTCCTGGAGCAGCTCGAGTACCGCCCCATGAGCATGGACGCTGTGGATGGAGACCGCCCGGCGGAGCTCACCGGCCAGCTGGAGCTGCGCCTTCAACAGAGCCTTCTGATGGTTCATCGTCACGCGGTAGATCGACAGCGTCCGGCCTTCACGCGCGCCAGGCGTCAGCGAGCCGTCGCGCGCCTGTATCTCCTCCGGTTTCCAGACATTGGGGACGCGAAAGGTCTTGTCGAGCCCGACTTCGCCGACGAGTGCGGTGGGGTGCGCAAGGAGGCGGGTGCGCGTCTCGGCGAGAAGGGTCGACAGTGGTTTGGGATCTGGTAAAGCGAGGAAGAAAGCGTCGTCGTGGGCGGATGACCCCGTCAGGACATTTCTGTAGTGTGCTATTTTAGACGAAGACGATGATGATGATGTCGAAGAAGTGGTGGGGGAAAGATCATCGTGGATGTGATGCGCAAACCACGGATGCCAGCCGAAGCAGGGGATGACCCGCTCTGTTGAGTCGATCTGTCCGTCTGGCTGGCTGGAATTTTCTTTCTGCTGTTCTCGTCGCTTCCTCCCCAGTTGGGATGCAACCTGCTCGACGAGATGCTGATCCTCGCCCCGCGTGGCCATGATGGTGAGGGTGGAGGCCTTCATGTGCGGGATGGCGGCGATTGATGTCATGGTGTCGGTGGGATGGCAGTGCGCGTCAAAGACGCCTACCTCCCAGGGGAAGGGCGTGTCATCAGCTGTGTTATTGCTGGCCATTTTTCATTTGTCTTGAATTATTCCCCTTGCGTTCGCTGTATCTTGTCGTATCTTAGGTGTGGGTTCGAAGATCGGTAGATCAGTTAGTTTAGTCTATTTATGCTATGACATACCGATCATTAACTAAGTTCCAGCTCCGACCGGAGATTATTCTGATTTCTCCGCTGTTGATCTACGGTAGAGAAGACCGGTCTGCAGTGATTAGTGGAGTTAGTATGGGCTGGTATAGTACAGCATACTACGGAGTACAAAAAGAGTATTGCTTTCATAACAACCAGGCAATTGCGGGGAGATCGTGTACAATGATACCGTAGTTTAGATACTATTAATTGACGGTCTATAGACAGGTTATGTTTATTTATTTATTTTTTATTTATTTTTTATTTATTTTTTATTTATTTTTTATTTATTTTTTATTTTTTATTTTTTATTTTTATTTTTTATTTTTATTTTTTATTTTATTTTTTTATTTTTATTTTTATAATCTCTTCATACCTAAATGTTCCTAAGAATCTAATATTTAATACAATTTTTTTTTAAAAGAAAAGAACAAAAACTACTAACGACTTCCTTAATGTCTTTCCTCTCTACCAATGTCATCGTCCTCTTACTAATGTCTTTTTCTTACGAAGCTTCTTTATCTTTTCCCTACCTAAGGCTGGATCTAAACCATAACTTTACATTCTAGGTACTAGACTACATCATGAGCTTAGATTTTGGGAAGAAGACGACGCCCTGATTTGTATCTAGTCTAAGTACCAGACTATCTAAACTATATCCATAACTTGAGGTTATGGTGGAGAAATACTATACTATAAAGTCCATATTTTAGAAAAAAAATTATTTGCAAGAGTTGATATTTTTTTCCTATAGATTTTTGATGTTTTTCTAAGAATATTTCTTAAAAAAGCATCTATTAGTGGCTAACTGTCATATGACCGTTATATAACTGTTTCCTTATGATGCTCATGTTTGCTATAACACCAGTATGGTATTAGGTGTATAGTTCGGATTAAGCTATATTATATGCCATATAATCTCTCTCTCTCTCTCTATATGTCTCCCTGAATTGTAATTCCTAGAATACACGTACTGACCAAATTCGAAGAAGTCAAGTGTCTCCGTTGGACGCCTTGATCCCGGTCTGGATCACATGCCATGTTGAATGCAGGAAGAGGAGCTTCCTTCATCCTGCTCCAGCTACTATTATATCATCACGCTCCGCTCAAACGACTTGACTGACTGCATACCTGTCTGTCGCTCACGATGTACCTAGGTAGATGCCTACCTCCACTGAGCACTTCATTGATATAGCCATTTCTACAGTGCAATATGCAAATGTCCATGTCCATCTCCAACCTCACCATCCTACCTATCCTCCTCCTCATCTCCGTCCCCCTCATCCTATTAGCCTGCGTCACCATCGCCCTCGCCCTCATCGTCCTGTTCCTACGAGTGTTGATCGTCTACGTCGAACTGGCCTACGCTTTTCTCGTCAAGTTCTTCCTCTTCCCTGCTCCCTCAGACGCAGGATTCGACTCGTCAGGCTCTCTCTTCACCTTTTTAACCTTTTCGGAATCAAACACGCCTGGTGGGGGGTTGCCTTCGTCGCGCTCGAAAAGTACAAGTCGGCTTCGGCATCGACTGGTGGGGGAGACTGCCGCTGCCAATCCTGGTTCTGAGTCCTCTTTTCGTACTGCGAAGGTTAGGTCTTCTCCTTCCCTTTGCCCCTGATATTGCTATTTTTCTATGAGAGAGAAGACCTAACACATAAATAACAGCATCATGAGAAGTTGACATTGACATTGACGCCTTCCCAAGAATCGTCGTCATCGTTCTCGTTCTCCGACGTCGTCAGGAGTGACGCACCTACTGAGCGCGACTTTGAGGGCGTAGGCTGGCGAAGAACTATTCCCCGGTCGTCCTCTTCCTCAATCAGCCCCAGCCTCAACCTCAGCCTCAGTGGCGAGGATGACATTGTCGATGCTGCTGCTGCTGATGACGACCAAGCCTGGCTATCCATCAACAAGCGTCTCGACCTGCCATCTCGGTCGTCCTCTACCAGCACAACCAGCAGCGCTGGCGGTACCAAGGCAGAGGCGGAAGAACGACGACGTCCACTGTACCACCGACGATCCGTCACCACGTCGTCTCTCGTATCTGGTCTCCGACCAGCTTATCTGTCGTCAACACGACATGCCAGTCTTCGTCCCTCCAGATCGATAGCTGCTGGTCTCGAGAGGTTGTCATATACTTCTGGCCCCAATAACGGCGATGGTAGTACCCAGCGCAACAGCAACAGCAACAGCAACACGAATATGAATACGCATACGCAATTTGTTGGACGGCCTCTGCCACTGTCCATGGCTCACCCCCACTATCCCGTCGGCACCGGAGGACTTCTCATTCAACACCGGAGAAGGAGAAGGAGAAGCTGCTCGTCTGGTCCAACGTGAAGCCCAGGTAGATGACATGACATGACATGGAAATGAAGACATGAACTGAACATCGACAGTGCGAAATAAACTACATCAAAGGGAAAGCCTGACAATTCAGAGTGCATCAGTGTATATCGTGTATCAATTCTACTTACTAATTAGTAATGTTAGTAATCACTGGCTCAATCTATGAATTCTTGCTTTATTCTAGATTGTTTTTTCCTGTGCTATTCCTTTTTTTTCCCTTTCTTCTTCTTTTTGTATATTTCTTGCTAGGAGAGGAAGATCCAACTTCGTCCTGGATATAATTAATTTAATTTAATTTAAAGAATTGAATTTGCTTGTTCTCTTATCGTTAAAAAAAAATGTAGACTATCAAATCGGGTCGTAAACCTATGGATCTGCCAGGTTATCTTGTCCCGTCAGTCAATCAGTCAGTCAGTCAATCCTCCAGAGAAAACGGATCCAACCTCTTAATCAGATCCTCCACACTCAACGCACTAGTACTTGCTTTTTCTCCTTCACCCTCTTCTCCGACAGGGGATTTCCCCCTCTAGAGGTTCAGAGATCAAGACCCCATTCACGACATGGACGACGCCATCACTCGCCACGCCGTCTTGCACCACCACATCGGCCTGTCCATGCTTACCATTTTCTACTCGCATAGATCAACCCCGCGTATCGCGCCACGGTCACCGACAGACTCTGTCCCGCGAACAGGGTCGGAAGACGGAATGTGCGTGTCCCCTTGAGAATGCGCCATACGGGGTCGTCTCGATTGGTGGCTGTTGGGAGGGTGTAGTCTGGTGTTGGAGCAGTAGCAGTAGTAGCAGCGGCAGCGGCAGCAGGTGCAGATGTGGTCTCATCGTAGAAAGCATTCGAGTAGAGCGTCCGGTTCGGCACGACATGATACCGGACGATGGCGCGGAGATATTTCTCTCCCTTGCTGCCAAGCAGAACGTCTCTGACTGCGTCGCTGAGCGTGTTGAAGGCCTCGTTCCTCGGGACGAACAGCGTGCCGCCTACGAATGCGCCTGCATCAATCTCCCTCTCCACTCCCGTCTTGCGCAGCGCCAGCTGGAAAATGCTGAATTCCGGCAGCGGCAGCGCGGCTGTGAGCTGCAGCACCGACGGCGGCGGCAGGACGACCTCGTCGACGAGGTGGATGATGCCGTTGCGCACGAGGATGTCGCTCGCGATGACCCTGGAGCCGTCGTTCACGCACGCGCAAACCCCCCAGCACCGACGGGAGCAGGCGCAGCCGTTGCGCGCCGTTCAGTCGGGACGGAGAGAGAAGGACGGGGCGTTGGGGATGTCCAGCATGGCGCGGAGCGGGAGGAAATAGGGAGCGATGTGGTGGAGAAGGATGTGCTCAGCAGCACCATCAGAAATGTTTGCTCTTGTAAACGCCTCGTCGGTGGGAGCCCAGACGGTATGCGCCAAGGCCGGATTCTGGAGCGCCGATTTGATGGTCGGACATCGATCGATGGACTTGATCAGCTGGGTGGTGTGGTCCATCTGCGCCAGCGCGTCGTAGATGGTCAACAGGCGTTTCTTCGCGTTGGCGAGGAAGGGGAGCAGCGCTTGCAGATAGCCGGTATATTGGTGTTGGAGGATGTGGACGTCGTGTTCGGTCGGGGCAGGCGAAGCCAGCCAGGTTGCAGCAGCAGCAGCGATGGCGGTGCTGCTTCCATTTCTTTCATCCGTGGGGGACGGCTGCTCATGTTGGTAATGACGATTGCTCTCAAATCCTCCCAGATCAAAGTAGTAGTTGAAGGGAAGTTGATGACCAGGATGGCAGTATAATGGAAATTCCAGGAGCCAAATTGCCTATATAATCTACCAAGGATTGTACCCGTACCAGGTAGGTACCCAATGCGTTCTCTATCTCTCTCCCGAGATTCTCCGCTCTACATCCGTACGGTATGCAAGATAGGGTTAGCAATTGCGTGATTGTGATCGGGTGACTGCAGGAGCCTATCCAACAATACTTACCTAGGTAGGTAGACTCGTCTGAGTTGGATTGGATTGGATTGGTTATTCTCTGCTGTAGGCAGTTTGCATGTCCTACCTGTAGGTAAAGTACAGTATAGCTATTACCACAGTTAGTACATTATCAATTGAGATAATGGATTGTTGGGTTTATGTGGACAGTAGATTTAGGTAGGTATTGTTGGTTGGTTAGTTGTTGTCACATATCTATCAACCACTCACTCTATGACACAAGTTATTCTGTGAATATCGTCAGATATCTCCTTCTGCTGCAAGTACATACACACGTCTGCATTGGAAGATATCTATCTACACGAAGACAAGAAGTTTCTTTCTTTCTCTACTCTCGACAAGTTCTTTTTCCTGTCTGACAAGGTGTCGAAGACTCCATCCGAAGTGATCTTTTCTCTTCTCTTCTTTTTTCTGTCTTTTTCTCCATTTTTACTCTACTCTACTCGCAAAACAACGGAATTGTAGATTTTGAAAGGCAAAAATGACAACTGACAACTGACAACTGACGTTCAACTTTTATCGCTCATCTCTGTACTTTCTATCGTAGCTGCCTCCCGCTTTTCGTTCCCCCCAAGAGATGAATCATCAGACGCAGTAGACGAGACCGACGGTGTGGACTCCCGCACTGGGCTGGCAGCAGCAGCACTCAACGGAGAGAGCGCTCTCGACGAGGTGGTAGATGACCGGGAACTCTTCTTTCGCCGCTGCTGCGGGTGATCCGTCAGAGTCGCATTGCTGCTATCCACAGGGGTCGCGCTGCGGGACGAAGAACCCCGGGAATGCTGCAAGTGCGTGCTGCGACGTTTGACTTCTTGCGTCTTGCTGGAACTGCTGCCATGGTGATGATGGGTGTCAGTCAACTTGATCTTCCGTCGTCGGGACCGTCGGAAGGGCAGCCACCAGAACCAGCCCCCCTCTTGTCGCGCCAACTGACGTTCTCGTTCGTAGATCTTCCGACGGAGCTGCGCTCGGCGTTCGTTCTCCTTCTCCCAGTAATCCGTGCGGTACTCGTCCCAATTCTCCCGAAATTCCGGAGAAAACGCCTTGGGCAGCAGCAGTAACCGGATATAGTCTCCCCCCGGGGACAGGTCCTCCTCGATGACACCGGCTTCGCTGTCGTCGTCATAGACAGAGTGGTGCTGCCGGTTGGCCCGTTTCTCGGATGGGTGCACCTCGACATAGCGATAATTGCTCGGGGACTGGAATAGCGACGCGAACGGGAAGATGAAGGAGAGGTAGGACAGCAGTTCCTGCCACCAGGGACCCCGGATGACGACGATCTTGGTGTTCATGCCGCGGAGGCCGCGATTGGCGACTGCGAGCCAGCGCCGTGGCCAGCGCACTCCGCGTTCCCACTGTCCTGTGCCCCAGACAAGAATCGCCGTCACGATGCCTCCCATGAGGGCCACCTTCTCGCCCATCTCCACCATCCAGTATACAGAACCTCCCACCCCACGGCCATCTTCGCGCGGCCGTAGGAAAAGCGCGTAGAAGAAATAGGCGATCCAGAGGGCCAGCAGCGTGAGGAAGAACGTATTTTGGCGGCGACGCTCTCGCAGCGCCAGATACTGGGCGCGCAGGGAGCACTCCAGAATCAGCAGGTTCAGATAGATCTGGGGCGGCGACGAGGGCAGAGTTGAAAGAGGATCCGGCGTCGATGGGCGCGATTCGCTTTGCAGGTAGTGCTTTGGCAGCGGAGCAAGAGATTCGGTCGCAGGCGCTTGGGCGTCCACAGCTGGGGCGCCTTTGACGAGCTGATCCAGACGGTCGGAGGACATTTCGAGCCAGTCTGTCCGAGTTCAGGTCGTGATGTAGTCTTCAAACCCGTCAACTGTAACGCAGCGATCTCGTGGCCACCGGAGGCCAGTAGCCTACGGCATCACCGGTCATGGAGCACGGGAAGCTGTCTTCTGACAGGATGGCTGAGTGCAGGAGCTGTTCGTGTCTCAAGCTTGATTATCGAACTGACAGGCGTTTCCGCGGTGGAGGGTGGAGAAGACAAGACAAGGCGGTAAGCCCAAAGTCCGCCGTTAAGTCCGCTGCCACCAGCATGATGGAGGCTGTCTATGCCAATGGATTCAGTTAAGCTAGTTATAACTTAGTTATACGGAGTATGTAATCCAGGCCATTGTCTAAAAGCTAGGCTATTGATTACGCGTGTTGCTGCTGCCTGTGGTCGTCCTCTCCGCCTTTAACTGGCATTCAACGCCACCCCCTGCCCCTCTGTTTTCTTCTATGGTCGCTTCCTGGCTATCCAACCTGAGTGGCAGAGCCCCTCTGTCACTCGACCACCACTCAGCAAGCTGTACTCAGGGCGTGTTGGCTCGTTTCCTCTGCTGCAGGTGTCGCGATCCCGGGCCGCATTAGATGCCACGCTGCCTGTTTCATCGCCCATCCGCCGCGGGCAGCCATACTCTACGGATTCTCCCTCGTCCTCTCCACAATATCCTATCTCAATGTCGTCGCCAGAGACCTTGAGCCCGTCTGAGGAAGACATGCGCTCGCGCCAGCAGGCGAAAGAACCTTACTCTGTCCGACAGGGTTCCGGCGCATCAGCATCATCGGGATGGTTTCCCCTAAGTTATAAGGAGGGGTTCAGCCAATGGGCAAGTCGCTCAATCTGCAATTGAGATGAATTGTACCGTGCAAGCGCTGACAGCTGTCTGCCACACAGTGGGCGAAGATCCCTGCTGCTGCCGCCGAACAGAAGGTGCTGTCCTTCATCCCCTATCTCCAGCAGGCTCCCACGCAGCGCCAGACGGGAAACACAGCAGATAGCCCCGATGCTGCAGATGCCGCCACAGACAGTCTCCGGGCAGTCGACCCCAGCCAGAAAGGCGATGAAACGGCCAATTCAGTGAATGACCCCTACGGACCTCGACTCTGGCGGTCGCGCATGGTCGAGCTGAGCGGCAAGAATCGGGCCTTGAACGAGTTCTCCGTCGAGCGCGTGGGCGAAAAGACCGAGAACAATCTGGTCATTCTGCATGGATACGGGATTGGGCTGGGGATGTTTTACAAGAACTTCGAGCCCCTGAGTCGCGCCAAGGGCTGGCGGTTGTACGCGCTGGACATGCTGGGCATGGGCCGCAGCACCCGTCCACCATTCAAGATCAAGGCCAAGGACCGTGAGGCAGCCGTCACGGAAGCGGAGGACTGGTTTATCGACGCGCTGGAGGAGTGGCGGGTGAAGCGGAAAATCGACCGTTTCACGCTGATGGGCCACAGTCTGGGAGGATATATGGCCGTTGCCTACGCGCTCAAATATCCTGGCCACCTCAACAAGCTCATCCTGGCTTCCCCGGTGGGTATTCCTGAAAATCCCTACGCGACTGATGCGGATCTGCCGGAGCCGTCAGAGTCGTCGTTGGCCAACGAGTTCACGCAAGACCAAGAGGACATCACCAGCAATAATACCAGCAGAGGCGACAATAACAACCTCTTGAACGCGCGCGCTAAAGCGCCCGAGACGATGACTGTGCCTCGCAGACCCCTTCCGCGATGGTTCACCTACCTCTGGGATGCCAATATCTCCCCGTTCAGCCTGGTGCGTTGGTCGGGACCACTGGGCCCGCGTCTGGTATCTGGCTGGACGCATCGACGCTTTTCGCATCTTCCGCCTGCCGAGGCCCAAGCTCTTCACGAGTACTCGTACTCCATCTTCCGACTTCGCGGGAGCGGAGAGTATGCATTGGCCTACATCTTGGCTCCGGGCGCATATGCACGGAGCCCATTGATCCGTCGGATTCACGGCGTAGGCCGGCAGATCATCCGGCCTTCGTCTGAAGAAGCCAGCTCGTCAGTAGTCTCGCTATCTTCTTCTGATTCCTCCGCTTCCACAGCCTCTGCAACGCCGTCGTCATCGTCGTCATCTCCTTCTCCTTCTTCTTCTTCAAAGCGGGAAAACGGCATTCCCGTCGTCTTCCTGTACGGCGACCACGACTGGATGGACGTGGAGGGAGGCTACGCGGCGAAGGCGAAGATCGAAGAAGAGCGACGTCGCGTTCTCCGCAACGCCACTCCAGAAGAGCGCGAAGCCGACAACGGCGAGGCGAAAGTGATCATTATCAAGAAAGCGGGTCACCACCTGTTCCTGGACGCGTGGGAGGAATTCAACGAGGTTGTCCTGGAAGAAATGGAGGATGTTCGACGGAGGGAGGAGAGGAGGAGGAAGATGAATAAATAGACAGGAGTAGATTGCACCATCTTGCTTGGTTCGGTTCCTTCGATCCCTCGAGTGATCCGAATCACCAATCCCAATCAATTATGATTTTCTTTTTTTTTTCTTTTTTTTTGTTATGAGCTTACGGTTACCCTGATGCTTGCTTGCTTGCTTGCTTGCTTTGCCTCTTGGAGTTTTGTGGACAGATCAGCTTTCGAAATTTCCGCATTCCATTTCAATTCAATTTCAATAAAGTAAATAGCATATATAGGTCCATGAATATAGAGCGAGCAGCTGCGAGCTACCTTTTGCTTTTCTTTTTCTTGTCTTTTCTCATCTTTTTTTTTTCTCGTCTTTTTTTTTTTCCTGTCTTTTTTTTTCCTGTCTTTTTTTTTCCTGTATTTTTTTTTCGCCCTTTTCAGTTATTAACGGTGTTCTTTCTTTGGCTGGTTAGTTAATTACCTACCTACCTAGGTACCCAGCTTCTTACTGTATCTCGTGCCTAACCTACCTACCCTAGCTACCCTAGCTGTACTTAGGTATACCTCTAGGTACCTACCTACTATCTTGGGCATCACATCACGTCATATCACAGTACAGTTATCATTTGTGAATAAATACCCATAACGAATATACATATTCTTCTTTTTCTTCTCCTTCTTGTTAGCGCCTAGGACTTCTAGGCTGTATTATGTCGTGATCTCACCCCTGAACCAAGCAAATAAAAATAATACCCCAGACAANAAAGAAAGAAAGAAAGAAAGAAAGAAAGAAAGAAAGAAAGAAAGAAAGAAAGAAAGAAAGAAAGAAAGAAAGAAAGAGAGAGAGAGAGAGAGAGAGAAAGAAGAAGAAGAAGAAGAAGAAGAAAGAAGATGGAAGCAAAGGTTGATCGGCCACATCGATTTGTTTTTCTAGTTCTAGTTCTAGTTCCAGTCCAAAATTCAATCGTTTTTATTTACCTATCTATCGTGCTTCGTCGTCGACGTTTATTAGGCCAATGGTAATGTAATCTACAGTGCAGTGAGTACATGGTGCAGGCAACAAACGAGGTTGTATTTACCAATATTTAGATAGGGTGATATATAGGCTTGTGGAATTAAAACCTCTATATACTACATAGTAATAACTTTAATTAGGTGAATACTTTATTTCCTTTTAGATAGGTCGTATAGTATTGGAAGAAACCACTAGGTAACTATATTTATGGTTTACCTAGCTATATAAACTACCATTTTACGAAAGAAGCAAATAGATAGATTTGCATCAATGGCTCGCTTTGTATGCATGTAAGCAGTAAGTTTAACTGTTTAAGGGAGAGTGCTAGAACATACATAGTACTGTAGATTCTGCTGTCTCTTCAATTAGGTACTGTACCCCGTACTAATTACTACTGCCCTTGATTATATTATTGGCACCAACCAACCAACAAACCAACAAACCAACCCACAAATTTATGCAGTTAGTTAGCTTATACACACTAGATAGGTTCGTAGATATGTAGATATTAGTGAATCAATCATACAAGCTTGCTTCAGGAGCTTCCGTCAGGGAATAATAGGTACTCCGTATATACTTACAGTACTTATGTACATAAATTCTTAGCCATTATTCTTCTTCTTCTTCTTCATCATCATTAGTTTTATGACAGAGTGTGGACTACGGAGTAATAATAGGACCCACAACACACGGGTCACATCGGGCCCCTTGCGCGTGGGGGCCGCACTAAAAGAGGGGAAGGCAAGGGCCTAAAAGTGGTATGTGAAGCTCACCCTAGGTAACTTACATAGACGAAGAGCCCATTTTTTTTTCTTTTTCATCTTTCTGTCCTTGATCCTTCGGGATTGAGTCTGTCAGGGTCCTTCCAGAGACGTGGTTAACCGTTTTACTATTCCCAAGAGTAGTTTAAACCTAATTGACTTATCTTATTTTAAACTTAATCGTCAACCAGACCAGGTCACGGAGGTCAACGCGTACCTAGGTAGGTAGTGTAGCGATGTCAGATTGGATCGTTAATTATTACTAGGAATTAGTAAGAGGTACCTACCTCCTACCTATAGATCAGGAAGCAGATAGTGTTAATACTGACGCGGTGACCAGGAAAGACTGGAGTACCTAGGTAGTTAACCAACTAATTACTAGATGGACCCGGTTTAAGAACCTACCTGTTGAAGTGTTCGGTAATTTACCGATGTCTGGTACACCTGCATGAACTATTATTATAGTTTTGAGTTAATTCAATCCCTCAGGAATGCCTAAATAATCAATCAGAGTCCCGAGCCTAGAGTCTAGAGTCCAAATTTGAGTCGTGAGTCTTGATTAGTAGTAGCAGTGGCCACTGGCGAATTGAATCTGGTGAAGTATGAACGATTATCACCGAAGGTATCCGGTGGACCGGCTGGTGGACTGTTTGTGGGACCAGGTTAGGTACCTAAGTCAAGGGTTTACCCGGGTTTATAATAGCAAGAATAATAAAAATGGCACACACATTCTCCTGTATGACAATCGGATAACTCGGTTATTTGCACGTGCGATCTCTCAATTGGAGCCAGCAACTATTATTAGGTATCTTATGGGAAAGGAGGAATCAGGGTAAGTGTTGACCCGGGATTGATCGGTCGAGGGGTGGAACTGTGGAGTCCTACCTTCAGGTACTTACCCTAATGCATGCTACATCATCCTGCACAGTGGTAAGGTACCAGATGAATATCTTCAAGATTAGGGCTAAGGTCTGTACTAACCCTTGTGGTGGTAGCTTGATCAGTGCGTCAGCAGTCCCCATCCACTCATCCAATCATCGAACCTGGTGGCTGCTTCTCTTTGTCTCTTAGAACGCCAAAGTTACGCCGGTACATACATATCTTCGGACGGAAGCAGCACAAGGAATGCTCCAGATGGGGGCCAGATGCCAAGTGGATGAAAATGACGTCTTTGTTCGCTAGACTCGACGAAGTGTAGTAGGCAGGTAGCTACCGAAGTAATTATCGTAATATGTAGTCAGTAATCTGCCTTCATGATGGCTGTTATTCCTGTCGATCGACTGCGATATCCACACCTCAACAAACAAAGTAATATGGCTACAGATGGGTGCTCCTGCTCCGTGCCTCGGGCAACAACACTTCTCAATGGAACCAGCTCCGCTGATTCCTCCGAGTGCCTGGCTCCTGGCCCAGGCCAGCGTCGCCGCCAGCCATAGGGCCCTGCGCCAGTCTGCGTCGACATTGCGCATCCAGCATCAGACGAAGAAACTGACAATTGGCCCCGGAAGAGATGGTGCCTTGAGCTGTTATACCGGCTTCCTGTCCGCCTTCCAGCAGGAACATTCCTTGACGAGCGCGTTCGAATCGTGGGAGTCGACTGTTCAACAGTTACCGTCGCTGCTGCGGCAGGGACGCGTCCACACAGCGATATGCAGTTTGCCCTCGCTATTGCCCGAGCTGGCCGGGCTCGAAGACCGATACCTGTCTCGCGCCGCCATCGTCATCAGCTCCCTCCTCCACAGCTTTGTCTACGAGATGCGGAACCTGGGCCACGATAGTTCGACGATCTGTTTGCCTGACAATTTGATGGCAGCATGGGATTACGTCTCGTCCCAGCTCGGACGACCGCAGACGGTCCGCATGATCGCAGACGATATGCTGAACAACATTCGGCGACTCCCGGGCCGGTCCGTTCGTCTATCGACCGAATACTTCGATGTCCAGGAGGAGCGCATGTCCGTCGGGGTGCAGGTCGAGATGGAGGAAGCGTTCGCTCCCGCTCTGGAGATGATGACCAACGTGCAGAAGAATATTCTTGCAGGCGACGACAGCGCCATCATGAAGGAGCTCGGAGGCGTTGCGTCATGCATCATCGCCTGCGCAGCCACCTTCTGCTCGGTGCCTTTCCGCCATGGCCAGGACGGCTTCGATCCGGTCTTCTGGGGGAAGACGTATCCGGAGATTGGGAGGCCTCTTCGTTCCGGCGGGCTGACCAACAGCGGCGTCAATTCGCCCTTGTTCCACGCCTTGGATTCGTTCCTGGGCACGATAGACCCGAAAGAGGACCTCCACAAGCAGCAGATCGCCCGCCGCGTGCTGCTGCCGCATCCGATCCGGCGCTTCATCGAAGCGCTCGAAGATCCCCGATATAGCATTCGATCGTACGTCGAGAAGGGCGGTTCACCTGCTGTGGCTGCTTCGTTCAATGCAGTGCTGCAGCTCTACGCTTGGTTCCTCGAGCGACACCGGGTCAGGGCCGTCAGCGCTATCAGCATCGCGATTGCATCCGGGCGGCCGCGGACTGCCGGGGGTGCTCAACCGGACCGTTTAGCGATCCCACTGGACGAGATGCTCAATCGCCAGATGCAGGAGGCGATTGACACGCGTCTCCGAGGGCGGCCACGGACGTTGTCAGCGAAGGTGGTTGCTGTGGCATTGACGGGGAGAAAGACAACCTCGCTGACGCTTCTTCTCCCTTGTCCCTTGCCAGTGGAGGCTGGGGACAGAATCCAGATCTGGCCCCGAAATAAAGTCGATCCAGCAGAAGTCGCGCAAGTCCAGCGGATTGTGGGCGAGAAGGAGTCGACCCATCATACCACGTTGCAAGAGTTGCTGGCATCTCGTGACTTGCGGCCGCTGTTCACGATGGACCCTCGACCCGGCCTCTCTGCTCAAGACCTGATCGAACAGTTGCCCGTCCTCCGCCCACGGCATTATACTGTCGCCTACGTCGAAAACAACATCGACGGCCTGGCACAACGCGTCGTACTCACCATCGCCCATTGCGAGGGCGTCTCGGCGGAATTTCTTCGACGCAGCGTGCCTGGACAACTCCTCACCACTAGAGTAATCCCAGAGCCGCGGTTTCGACTTCCAGCTGATGACAAGACACCACTATTGCTGATCGCACAGGGCGCTGGGGTGGGACCGTTTCTGGGGTTTCTGCGCAAGCGAGCCTTGCGCAGCAATGGCGACGTGGGAGATATGATCCTCGTCCTTGGTGCGAGAGAACCGGAAGACGTCCCTTATCGGGAGGAATTGACCAGTCTCACGCAGCAGCTACCGTTGACAGTGCATCTGGCCCTGTCTAGGAGTGAAGCACGTACCATTCAGCGCGGCGAGGAGAGCCGATGGAACAAGGTAATGAAGGTCCAGGACATCCTAGTCAGCTTGGAAGCAGACATCAATACAAGATCCAAGGAAAAGGGGGGACATGTTTATGTCTGTGGCAGCGTTGGCTTCGGGACTTCCGTTCGCTCCACCCTGCTCGGGATGGATGTGATCGATGAGACCCGGTATCATGAAGACTGTTTCGGTGGCCACGCAACAATAGCCACGCGAAGAGAGGTCACAGTCGCAGAGCTTGCCCGCCACAACAAGCCCTGCAGCCTGTGGACGGCAATCGACGGCATCGTCTACGACCTGACCTCTTTCGGCGAGTCTCATCCCGGAGGGTTGAAGACGTTGATCGAGTCTGCTGGAACCGTCGCCGACCGCCGATTTTATCTGATTCACTCGGGGGACAACAGCCAGGGGATCATCACGCAGATCGCCCAGTTCGCGATCGGGCCGTTGCGTGACGGAAATCTATCTGCTGACCGGATCCACCAGCTGTCGCAGATCGTGCAGGCGCAGAACATCCTGTGCAACAACACGTTCTGCGCTCCGGGCCGGAAAATGCCTTTTTTCGTCTACTGCGACAGTCTGCTCGTCTCGCGCAGGGATCTGGAGAGAATTGCAAGAAATGTGCAAAATGACGCTGTGCTGTTGGGACTGTTCGACGAGCTGGAGAAACTCCTCACCGATCTTAAGACGGCCAGTTGGCGATTCCTGGCCAATGCGTTGGAGACGCCATTGCCAGAGAGAGAAGACAAGGTGCTGTCGACGTATTCGACGCACTGGGCTGAGTTCGATACGCTGTTTGAAGAACTGAAAGATCTATGCTGCTGCGGCAGCACCGATGATGATGACGATAATGACGATAATAATGATGATAATGATGATGACGAACGTTTTGTGACGAGATTCGATACGATATTACGAACAAACATTGCGAAAATGATGGAGTCTGTCCAGATCGGAATCCGAGCGTTAAGTTGGGACTGATCCGTTGAAATTAATAATTCCGCAGCTTCACATTTCTTATTTTATGAGTCGGAGATATACCCCAGCTGGAAGGTCCATTCCAACTAGCTGCACGCGTTATTGCTTAGAGTATGTACTATGCATTGGTGGGGTTTTGGGATGGTTGGCATGGACTGTACATACTTATTGCATTACTTCTATACTCCGTACATATTACCTTTTTTTATTCCTCAAATCCCAGATAGAACCTTTAAATATACCTTCCCCTTTCCTCTCATTGCCTCTCTTCAACATATACAGGTACGTGGAGAGGGCAAACACGACTGACGTAAACGAAATGATAGATAAAATGATAGACCTCCTCTCCTGCCCAGTAGTGGGTGGGGTAATAGCAGGGTTCCTGATCGTTGGTTAGGTGTAGTACCTAGGCATGCGTTGCAAATGTTCTATGCATAATAAGCGCTCCTGCTGTGGATGCTGAAGCACAAGGGGAACGTTCGACGTCATACCCATTTGGAGTTCAATGATCATCATTAATATATGGTAGCATTGTGAGGTTTGTTGTCAACTTGAGGTCCCAGGATGGCCACCACCTAAATAGGATGCATCATGTGACAGACACTCAAGGAAGGAGCAGATGACGCTGGAAGCTGAGTAGCATGTCTGCATCTTCTCCCACTCTCGCAAGAGTCTTGCATCTCCATGCTCCAACAACCTCGCTCTCAATAGCACAGAATGTGCAGAGCTCCCTGTCCTTCTGATCTTCCAGGATCATCACTCCCTCAGGGAACAGCCCACGCTTCCAGACTAGTCTATCGATGCATATGCGTTGGCAAAACCAGGGCCAACAGCGCCTGGAGCCCTGGTATATGCATGCACAGTATGGCGAGTTTTGAATTGAGAAGCAAAGGCGAACGGCAGATATTAAAAGATAAGCACTATTCTTACTCCTTTCCAATGAGTTTGATTGATTATTCCTATGTCTTCGGAAGGCAATACTGAATCTTACAGATAGCTATGATGGCGCGGAACTCATCTCATAGTTCTGAACGAAGTGAAGAAATACTCGCCAAAGTCATATGGTCCTCACACATTCTAAAATATTTCAGTGACGGTCACAGTCAATCTGCTCTCGAAGCTGCGCCAGAGCCTACCGAAAACAGCGAAGAAGAGCTTGTTGATCTTTCTCTCGACACGTTGGTATCATTTGGTAGCGAAAGGATCCGCACAAAGTTCTTGGATTGTCTGGCGGAACTATTGTCTCACACAAAAGGATGGGACTTTGTCACGGTCACCGCACTTCATGAATTTGAAGATTCAGTTGATATTCATGTCGCCAGAAACGGTGGTTTCGATGTGCATGATACAGCTTACTTGGAATGCTTCTGCAGCTTTATGATTGCACAGACTGGCAGCGGTAGGTTTGGATTCACCGATTGTTCTGATTGAGCTGACAAGGAATTGCCTAGTTGAAGAAGATGTAGACGCCCTGAGATCGCTCACTTCTTTCGAAGAGTCGACAATACGGTATAATTGGCCTCGTCTTCAGACTTATCTATCTTCCATCAGGCACATACTCGAGAGACATCGTGTTATACAGCAGTCTACGCAATCCGTTTCCTACAGCTCAGACAACGTAGATGCGTCTGTAGAGGGCTCTTCAGAGATCACCTCATTCAATGAGTTTGCCACTATACTGAGGAACATGGAACCTGATTCGATAGATGCTAGCGCTCACCTCGTTCGTCTAGCACATAGATGCACCAGGAGCAAAAATCTTCCTAATACCTTTTCTGGGAGGTTTGGAGAGACACAAGGGAAAAAGCTTTGGCGATCCATCTGCTTCTTGGCTCGACCAATTCACGCTTGTCGTCTTCTTGCAGAAGTTGCTCGGATATTGCCTCAGTTCAGAAATATCAACATCCGCACACACAACCCACCGGAAAGGTTTTCTCTCAGACGGGAATTTATCATTCCCATTAACGAAGCGTGGAAGGCGCTGGCGCTTCCTCCGCCAACGAAGCCTGCCCAAGACATACTGGACCGAAAAGCTGAACAGTTTAGAAAGGACTGTTCTCGAAAGTTTGGAACGCACGCAGAAGTCCAACTTATTCTTTTCTTTGAAAGCCCGCGACCATCGGCACACCCAACGACGGGTTATTTAGGGTGCAGTAAGAAGGCATGCTTATTATGCGAGACCTTCTTACAGAAATCTTCCCTTCCACTGAAGTCGAGGGGAAGACATGGGCAATGTTATCCTGCTTGAGCCATCTGCAGACCACAGATCGAACGCTGCAGAGAGCGGATTTCAGATCTGTTAGCTGTTTTGATAGAGCGGATTCGGGATATTTGTAGCGGTAAGAGAAATAGTCTTCAGCGAGCCATTGCCCATTCATCTATCGTGTCCGATTTGAACACTCTCGACCTGAAAGATATCAAGCAAAGAAGGCAACTTATTCATATCCAAGAAAATGAGCGAAACGATATTCGTGCCCGGCAGGAACTATTGTAAGTTATGTACCTAGTCAGCCACTTTCAAGTTACCCACTACTAAACACAGCAGGAATGATCCAAAAGGTCGGAGAGAAGACGGATCGAGCTCGGGCGATCAAGAAGCATTCGAGGAATCCAGCCATTGTGTCATCTGCGGAAAGGTCACCGACTTGAAATGCAAACGCTGTAAAAGTTGCCGATATTGCTCGGTCGAATGTCAGAGGGCCGACTTGCCAAGCCATAAATTTCTCTGCCCCCAATTTGCCGGACAACAAGAAGAGCGTCCGACGGAAGCTCATAGACGGGCCATTCTTTTCCGGCCCAACATGAAACGGCCATCGATTATATGGGTAACACGTGAATCTCAGATAGAGACAGATACTGGGATACCGTGGGAATACGCTCATATTCGTTCATTTCTCGGGGATGACAGTCCGATTTCGGATCGCAGATTGATTCAATTCAATCCTCGCCGTGGTCTCAAACTGACACATACCATTGAAATTGCCTTTCGCGATGGGTTTTTGAATGATGGATCCGCACCAAACCGCAGTCTTTACGAAGCAATTGGCGCGTCCGGTTCCATAGCTCATGACTGGAAAGGACCGATAGTGTTCTTGAGAAAAAAAGGGCTGGACCGTGATCCTCAGTATTATGAAGACATTACGTTAGCAGACTATCGACATGCACTGGATTATTTTTCGATATATGGGGATGACAGCGATTCTGACATTAAACAGCTGGAGCCAACCTCTTTCCGGAGACGGCCCAATACCATAATGGGAGTCAAATTACCGTGCCATGGCGAAAGGAAGCTCCACGGAGCGGACGCGTTCGTATCTGTTGAGGTTCCCAAGTCACATCCTATCATCCTAAACGCTACTGCTGTCGAAACCTTCATCTCTCCAATTTCCAAAATGGTCGGATTGCCGGTCCAAGCCAGGAAACTCTCCTCGAACAGATTGTGGGATCAGCGATTGCCAATCTGGGACGAGAACATGGGTCCGTTAAGCAACCACACCGCATGTATGCTCTTTCTCGAACCGAGACTCGACAACAGCGACTGGGGCTTTGCGCCGATGTATTGGCAATCCGAGATTGGAGACGTGCTCCTTGTTCGAATCGACCAGCAAGATCTGACGGTCCAACAGGCAAAGGTGCTCTGTTACTTCTGTGAGAAGAAACTTCGGCCTCTGTTTGAGGATGCTTTGGGAGGTGGATTCGTCCAGAGAACGAGGCAGGAGGTTGTTGATCTCATCACTCCAGAGAATCTGAACAGATATCAAGAAGAGCTGGTTCAAATGATGGGTGATTGTGAAGATGAAGATGAAGATGCATTTAACCAGTGACTCTTCTTAATCATTACGGTACGTTGTTGATCTTTACATTTTGTCTGCCTCTTGTTTCTATTCTATCTATTTGGGGTTTTTAACTGATAAATCTCAGTTGTCAATGTCTGGTGTGTTAAATGACCCCTTACTGGCACCGGTGATGCAGTTCACTTGACCATCAATTGTTACTAGGTTTTGCGCTGTGCTAAGAGCTCATCCCTGAATGCTTTGCAGCAAAAGTTGCTGTATGCATATCCTCCTGGGTGCTTCTACAGATCTAGACAGACGTATGTTTCGTCATTACAACGTATTGGATACAATCAAGAAACTACAGCCAGCTGACTCCTCACCGGCACATTCACCTCCCTTCCCGGCTGTGGAAGTCCGCTGAGGTGAACTCCTTTTCTAAACACCAGGCAGTGCGTCGACCCCCCAAAGTGGAACATGCCAATCTGGTCGCCCTTCTTCACTCGCTGTCCCTTGGCCACGGTGATGTCGCACGTCGCCACCTCCGCCATGCCCACGCCGACAAAGGCCACCAGGCCGACGGCCGGGTCGTCAGCCTCGAAGAAGATGAGTGCCCTCGTCGCCATCGCGGTGAGATAGCCCTGCGAGGTCGTTTCGCTGCGGATGTCGATTCCGTGCGCATCCGAGTCCGGATCGCCCAGCCCTTCGAACAGCGGCTCCGCGTAGTATGTCCCGTCGACGACGTAGGCGTTGACCACGGTCCCGCCGACGGGCGCGTGCCAGCGATGGTAGCTTAGCGCGCTGAGAAGGGCCTGGTACACCGTGCCGCCGACGAACTGCTCCGCCAAGGGATCGTGCGCCAGCATGTCGCAGATCGAGTAGGGCTGGTCCTTCACCCAGAACTGATCGCGCGCTTTGACGTCCGTGGCGACGTTGTACGGCTGCGACTCGCATGCGTTGGCAATGACTCGGGGGTTGTCTGGCGACGCGACAGGGCGCACGCCCTCGCGGAAGGCCCTGGTGAAGAAGTGGTCCCAGGACTTGAAGCCGTGGTGTGGCGCGGCCGGGTCGCACTCGAACAGCTGGTCGAAGGAGTATGAAGTGGCGCCGACGTTGGCGACAGCGGTGAGCTCGCGGACGCCGTGGTCGTTGAACCAGCCGCTGGCAGAGTCGTCCAGGACGGAGGCCGACTCGGGCGAGCTGAGGTATTCGCTCCAGGCGTTGAGCACCTTCTTGAGCATGGTGTTGACGTCCGGGTCGAGGAAGGCCGCGAAGCCGCTTGGCGTGCCCATAGGCCAGTCGAGGATAGCGTTGATGGGGAGGCCGACGAGGCCGAGGCGGTTGGAGCGGTCGTTCCAGCAGGGCGCGCTGGTGAGCACGCGGTTGAGCACCTGCAGCAGATGGCGGTAGTCGCGGATCTGGGGGTGGCCGGTGGGCGAGTCGCGGTAGGGCTTCTTCTTGGGGATCTGCTGGAACATGGACTGGAAGAGCATGTAGACGCGGGTGTTCTTCTCGATCAGCTCTCGGAACTCTTCCAGCACGGGGTGCAGTGGCTTGTCGGGCGTGTCGTCCACCTCCGACACGAGGCCTTTGAGCCAGTCTTTGTGGACGCGGTGGTCGTCTGGGAGCCATCGACCGACTCTACACATATCATATGATATATACAATTAGACTTGATATATAGCATCGATGTGATACGAGGTACTACTCACCTCTTGACATGCTCCGGCTTGGGTATAGTCTCGTGTTTCCTGGTCATTGCGGGTGTGTTTGACTATTGCCTGATTTGGTACATGTATGTACAGTTGGGTACTTATTGACAAGTCACAGTTCAAGTCAACTCTCGAATGGATCCATCTGTATACTGCATCTTTTCATACTTGACTCTTGCTCTATAATCGAGTCCGGGACGAATTCCACTCCCCGCATGCGTTCAGCATCACTGTGACGTTGGTGCCGTGGGTAGAAAATAACCCCAAGTCAGTCAAGACTCAAAAGCTGGCTCCGACGACGTCACTGTCCGACGTCTGCGAGCATATCTGATATGACAGCTTGATTTTGCTATGCGATTAATTCATTTAGTACTTTTTCTTTTCCTCCCTTTTTTTTCTTCCCCCCTTTCCCCCCTCAGGTGTAAAACCAAAAAAAAAAACATGACTGCCTAGGTACTAAAGACCCGCAACTACCTAACTGGTTCGACACCCCTGGAGACAGTAACTAAAGTTGATGAGTGAGACGTACGTATACATGTCAAAGTATACCTACCTGGTGGTAGAGCTCATTCATTAAATTTGTTAAGTTAGGTAGGTAAGTAAGTAATTGTAGAGAGGGGTTAATTTAAATCCTTCTCAAGTCAGCGGGTGAAGAAGCAAGCAGCAAGCGGAAGCTCAGATGACAACTTGATTGTTATGAATACAGCATACAGCATAAATGGAGTTTAATCAATTGAATCCCTTTCATCATAAACTACATGCATTATATCAATGACAGTCATCAGATTGAAAACTCCCAACGCCGCCAGTATCAGATACCGATCAATGTCCCTTCATTCGGTAAAGCCCCGTCTGTAAAGCACCGTCGAAAGAAATATCCATCTTTCTGAGAAGGAAATGCAGCTCGATCAGATCCTGTACACAGTCTCGTCGTCTTCGAGATACCTGCACAAACAAGTCAGTCAGACAGAATAACAGTGAAGGAAGAGTGGCTGTGACTTACATCAACTCGTTCCTCTCGTTCATCGCTTTCAACGCTTGAATAGCCTCCATCCGCTGGAAGACGTGCCGCTCGCCGAGCGACGGGTTCGCGCGAATCGCCGTGTTGACTGCTCCAATCAGCGTCTCCACGTCGGCGCTGTCGTCGTTAACGAACAGGCGCGTGCCCATCAGTGGGCCCAGAGCCTGGCGGAAGGTCGCTAGTCGGGCGGGCTGGATCGGTGGCACTGCGGCAGAGCTGCCGCTCGTGCTCTGTGACTGAGTGTGCTCATCTGTCTGCGAATCGATGAGCTGCGACGCTGGTCGTGATGATGCCACCGACATCTGCGACTCGCTCTGTGTCTGATTCCGAGTTGTCCGGCTCGACTGCGTCCGCTGGCCACGGGGACTGGCATCGTACAGGCCATCGCCATTCGCTGACGCATCGTCAGCGTCTGCTGCACGGTTTGCGGATGCACGAGTCCGGTAAGTCCCGCCCCGTGTGCTCGACCGCGGAGTCGCGGTGGAACCGTTCCGCGTGGTGGGCTGCTCGTTGTCATCGTCCGAGTCGTCCAGGTCAGGCTCATCGTCGTCATCATCAGAATCAAACGTGGTTGTCTTCCGCCTCTTGCGCCGCTCGTCCTCGACCACTTCCTTGAAGAGAGCGAACCGCAAGATCGACTCCGCCTCCTTGGCATCTTTCTCCTCCACCCGGTTGGACAGGCGTGCCTTGGCGTGTGCCGTGGAAAGACGGATGAGTGTCTCCAGCGTACGGGCCGTCATCGGGGACGTCTTTCGCTGGTTGCCAGACAGCTCATCGTTTCGAAGCGCTGAGTACGTTGCAACAATGTGGTCGGCAGCGCCTTTGGTCAGGACAGGCTTGATCCTCGACTTGGCGTACTGGATGTACTTTTTGATGAACGGAATGGTCAGGATCTTGACATCGCGACTCTTGCCACGGGTTTTCGTGATCATGCCGGCGTGGAGCAGAATGTTGAATTTCTCGTAGACCTCCGTCGGTCGATTCGAGTCCTGGTTGTCTTCCAGTCCGACGCCCAAGGTCTGTGTAGGCTGCTCACGGACAGGAGCGCCCTCCTCAGTGCCAGGTTGACGGTACCGATGCATTCGCAGGACGTGCTCTGACACCAGTCTGTCTCCCGTGTCTTCGGGCTCATCGGTGACAATGAAGAGCAGATCAAAACGAGACAGGAGAGAGTCTGGAAGAGCAATGTTCTTGTGCGGATCCTTGTGCGGGTCGTATTGCCCGTAGATCGGGTTCGCCGCCGCGATGACACTGCACCGCGCATTCAGAGTCGTGTGAATGCCCGCCTTCGCGATGGTGACGGTCTGCTGCTCCATCACTTCGTGTATAGCAACACGGTCCACATCGCTCATCTTGTCGAATTCATCGATACAGACCACTCCGCGGTCAGCCAGCACCATTGCACCAGCCTCCAGCCTTCTCTCGCCAGTCTCTTTGTCGGTGGTCACAGCAGCAGTGAGACCGACGCCAGAAGAGCCTCGACCAGTGGTGGCAATCGCAAGCGGCGCCGTGTTCAGCACGAAGCGTAACATCTGAGACTTTGCCGTTGAGGGATCTCCGACCATCAAGATGTTGATGTCACCACGAAGGTGGGTTCCGTTGTCGAGATTCTTCTCCACTCCCCCGAGCAACATGAGAAGGATGGCCTTTTTGATATAGTCGTGTCCGTAGATACTGGGCGCAAGCGATTGCGACAGCAGCTCGAAGACATTGTCCTTCTTCGCGATTTTGTTGATGTTTCGAATGTCCGTGTCGGTTATATTAGCTTGAGCGATTCCACCTCCCGACTTCGAAGACAGTTGGATGATGTTGTTCGCAAGGATAACGGTGCGGAACGTTGACGGTCCCGAGCCAGCTCCTCGGTTTCCAAGAGTCCGGTAAATACCCACAAGCTGGATTCTGTCTCCTGGCTTGGCTCGGTCGACCAGGTCATCATCCAGGATCACATCCACTCCTCGAGGCAACTGGCCTGCAGGAGCCCTTTCAGGCATCTCCTGAATTGAGATGGTTTGGTGATCCATGTAAGTGCAATATCCATATTCGGTGACAAGCTAGAGATGAAATTAGCCAAGATGTCATTTCCTTTTGTCATAATCTATCCACTTACCGGGTTTTTCTCCTCGTCTTCTTGGGGATAAACGTTCAAGCTCGTTGCTCCACTGGCCGTCATGGTCTGATCCCGATACTTCCGCGCGTAGAAACGATTTTTCTTTTCGCTGTAGTGGACACTCTGAATGATCTTGGGCCGCACGAGGGAGCATTTGGTAACGATTCCTTCGAGCGACACCATCTTGTTCAAGTGCGAGGAACCCAGCGTCCGCGGGTTGCAAGCATTCTCGCCAAAGGCCCCGACATAAGCACAGTAGTAGTTCTGATACAGTCATTAACGCATCATCCCAAAAGATCAATTGTGACAAACGCACCACATCGTCGGCGGTTTCTCTCGCTGGCCGATTGGGCAGGGTCTTGATGACCTCCTTGAGAGCCTTATCAAAAGCTTGCGTGTAGTCGAACGGCGAATTCAAAAGCCTATTTCCGCGTCAGAGGACGTTCTTTCCCCAATCGTATTGGAATTTTAGAATTTACCCGTCCGCCAGTTCACGATTGTGTGCTCTGATCTCGTCGATGCTGACCTGCACGTAACAACAGCCCATCAGAAACGATCCACCAAACTCTCCATTTCCAGATGATAGTGGCTACCTACCGTAAGCCGCCGCTGGCCCCGATTGAGCATCAACACAATATCCGCCCGATAACTGCATGCTGTCAGACTCATCACCTTCTCGAAGGTGCGACGACAGGGAGAATTCGAAGGGACGAGCAGGCTAACCTTCGTGCACGTGCATCAGCTGCGATTTATGACATTAGTAACGCACAATAGACTGGTCTGAGAGAGAGAGAGCATACTTGGGTCAAGAAATTCAGTCGCTGCTCGCACTCGATCTTGTGCGGCCTCATCGCGGAGGCGAACCCCGTCCATGGTGAAAAAGGTTGGCGGGGATCAAGGGAGTAGAAATTTAAAGAATAATATCAGAGAAAAAATCAAGATTAATCTATTGAGAAGAAAGAAAATTCCCCGTTACAGGGAGACGGTGCAGGCGGTGTTGACAGGCCTCTTTTGGTTGAAGCAGTGCATGCCGATTTCGAGGGGTCTCAAGGACGAATTGGAGCACGCGTACTCCAAAAAGGGTAGAATGGCGACGCGTCTGCAGAGGGCGGCGCGTTGGTCGCGTTTTTGTGGACTTGGCAGCTTACTCATCAGCAACATAACTTTGTCGACCAACTACTGTACTTGGAAGAAAGCAAAAAACCTGAGAGAATCAATTGCGTATTTCACAGAATAACTGTACAGTTCCGAGGACCAAGAGATCATGCACAGCCACGTCACTAACTAAAGAACGTCCACACCTGCCTTGGCATCATCCAACAACATACTGTATGTACATTCCTGAAAACATCTCTAAGATCTAATACATTGTCTGTAAATGCAAAGCAGAAAACCGTAAATGCCTGCACACAAGACTTCTCCTCAATGCAAAAAAGATTGCCTGCGGAGAGGTATTATATAAACTAATGTACAGTTCGAAAAACATGCATCGTCGTCTGACATTCCGTACAAGATGGTATATGCGTCAAAAAAAAGATAGATAACCGCCAAGTCCCCTTCACCTTAGTTTGTTTTATTTGCATCATGTCTCGTCCGGCCAACGTCGTCTCACGGAGATGGACGATCGTCGAGACGATCTGAATCCTGATCTCCTGTCGTTTGGCTTGGTGTTTTGCTTGAGGCAGACTGATCTACTGGAATACCGGCAAGGATGTCCGAAGGAGGAATCTTCCGTGATATGCCACGCTTATCCTCTTCTTGGGGCTCATCCTCCGAGAGGGGATCCATGCCTAGGCGTCGACGCCTCGCTTCCAAAAGGGTTTCAGTCTCGATGTCATGCTCGTCCTGATAGTCAAGAGTCCGTGGCGGGGGCTCGGCCACGACTTGCGGCGACTCATCGCCAGCCAGACTCTCCCTTGGGCTAGATGACGACGTGCTCACACCGCCCGATAATGCTTCTTCCAGAGATAATTGGTCCTTTTCTGGATCACTCACGGTGCGCTGTTCGCCTCCCACGCCGAGAACGCCGCCGGTCCATACGAATTGTTCCTGCGGCTTCATCTCTTTGTCGCCTTGCACCTCCTGGCGGCGGAGCAGGACGCCCTGGAATTTTTCACGCAGATGCGGCATGTCGCCGATTGCCTGGATGGTCTTGGGGGCAACCGAAAAGAGAGCATTCAACTGCTCGCCTCCGTCGATGATACTTCTCTCTCGGAAGTCGAGCAAGGCCGAAGCAAGATAGATCAAGGTGACATAGGTTGGTTGCATGAACTCGGGATCAATCTTACTCCAAAGTCTTCTCCCAGTTTTTCCGAGAGAATTGCGATATCTCGCACGCTTCGGACTCTCAAGGTAGTCAATAGTAGCAGGAACGCCCTCCGGCCTCACTGCTAATCCCCGGCGAAGCCTGTTCCACCCAGGAAAGTTTGGCATAAATTTGTTCTCAAAGGTAACAAAGGCTTCGAGCTGATCAGAGGCTTTATCCGACCCCGCTAGCGTCTGAACGTATGTTGTCCAGTTGTGCGTGGTCAGTGAGAACCCCAGCTTCTGAAACTCTGACACAACTTCAGGGATTTTCGAATGCTGATTATAGTAGCCCAAGGCCTGCAAGTACAACGAAAGACATCGCGATAGAATGAAACGCTGCGAGGGTAATATGGACGTCGCCTTGGCCTTTGACCCAGCCTTCTCTTCCGTCACGACTAAAGGTTGGCTGCTTTGAACAAACTGAGGTGGAGAAGGTTGTGGTGGCCTGCCATCGGCACCACTAGGCTGATCCGGTAACTCACGACGGCTGGCTAATTCGATTGCTCGAGGCAGAGCCATTTTCCAACATTCTTCAACCTTCCCGTATTGCCCGGCTCGCAGGTGCGCGTACATCAAAGCAGCAAGGAGACGGATGGGAGGAGGTCCATTCTTTTGATCCTGCGGAGAAGCAAGCCGCCCCTTCTGCATGTACTCGTCAAAGAGCTTCTGAACCTTCCCATAGGCTCCGAGCGTTCCATATGCCGTAATGAGGTACTCATAATAGAGGGCGGGAAAGGCCTCTTGTAGTGGCGCTCTGCCCGTGCCTGGTCGCGGCTGTTTGGACGCAAACTGCCTGATGTCAAATTCGGCAATCGCCTTGATAAGGAACTCCTCCGACATGGCCAGATGCACGTCGCTAGGATCGCCATTTTCCACAGCATGTTGTGAGTCCCTCTCAAGGAAACTTTTCAACATTTGTAGTCGCGGGCTCAAGCCGGGGTTCTGAAAGCGTTCCTCGATCTCTCGGTAAACGATATGGACCATGTCCCGATTACGAGCTTTGACGTAGGCGTAGAGGATGATGGTGTAGTGAAACTCGGTGGCATGGACCCGGCGGCTACGGTGAAGAGTCCGGAGGATACGTCGAGCCGAATCAGGCTGTCCGATCAGAGCCAGAGCCAGCATCAACGCGGCATATGTCATGCCATCCGGCCGCACCCCGACAGCCGCCATGCGAGAGTTGATTCTTGAGACGGCATCCAAGTCTGCTCGGAAGGCGTACGACCAAAGCAGAATGTTCCACATCCTCGTACGTGACCCCTCAAGATTTAATGAGAGACTTGCCTCGGCCACCTCTTCAGCATCGTCGAGCCGGTTGTTATTGCAATAGACTTCCACGATGGTGTCCAACATTGGCGCGGTGATCTGTACCCTACTTTCTCTTGCAACCTGAAATAGATGGCGGACACCATCAATATCACCTCTGTTCGCACAGAGGCCCATTAGCGTTCCGAGGGTGTACGAGTCCGGCTTGTGACCAGCGTCTAACATTCGCTTCCACTCGTCAAATGCTCCATCGACATCTTGTGCATTTGCATATGCCGAAATAAGAATGTTCCAGCACACTCTATTTGGCTTCGAAAAGCCAAATTCGAAAATCCTGTTGAACTGCTTCCGAGTCGCTTCGACGTTTCCCACTCTAGCGTAAACATGGAGAAGGGGTGTGACCCATCGCTGAGTTGGTGGTTTCCGCATAGCCTGTCCGCTCACCGGCTCCCCATATTCTGTGAGCAGCTTATCGAACGTGTTATGGACATTGATAGCGTCACCCGCCCTGGAAAACGCCGTGAGAGCGTGTTTATATGCCTCTACCGATGGTTTCCCGTAAAAGCTGGTATACTCATCAAGGAGGTATTGGATACCATGAGCGATTTCCAAAGAAGCAAGAGTTCTCAACAGACTCTCCAGGAGCTTTCGGGGAGGTTTTTCGCTGCTCAGGTGCCATCGAAAGTTGCGATAGACGACGATCGAGCGGACTACGTTTGAGCGAATCTCAAGCGATTGAAGGATGTCGAGAGCGTTATAATAATGTTTTGCCGTGAGAAGTCCCAACTCTTTAAATGCTTGAGTCAAGAGTAAAATCATCTCCATGGTGATGTCTCTCATGATATTGGAAGAAGTGAAAATCATCTCCAATAAAAAGGAGGCTAATTTAGCAGCTCCTGAATCCTTATCGACCTCTCCCCGTCCTTTCAAATACTGCGCGAGAGAAAGAACTCGATCAGGCAGGTTAGAGAGAGACATCAACTGCGATAAAGCTGGGTGAGAACGGTCTTTTTCCAAGCCAGCGGGCCTTGAATCCCAGAGATCCAATACATCGTCCCATCGCGTCGTTTCCACGAACGAGGCTAGGGCCACGCTCCAGGCTGGTATTCCAACGTCTTTGGCCATAGCTTCTGCACATATTCGCTTGACGTCCGAGGACTTCACAGTCCGAAGAAGAGATGTTGTTACATGCAAATAGTCTTGAGCGGAGCGAGCTTCGGACGGAATCGTATCGAAAAGCCTCTGTGCCCTATTCAAGTCGACCACCCTCGTCGAGGTTGCCAGATATTCAATGACACGGGACCTGAGTCCGGGTGGTTCACCAATATCCATCCACAGGTCCCAAGCCTTCTCGTAGTCCCGTCGGTCTGTCGCGTCGAGTAACGCCATCAAAGCGGCCTCTTTCTCACGAGCATCCTGGTCCGTCTCGCCAGGCACGGTTTCTTTGGCGCGTTCCGAGGCAGAATTAGAAGCCTCCGAGACGTATGACCTCGCGAGATCAGGGGCTGACCGCTTCTTCTTCCGCAACAGCAATCCATTTCTTGCGCGTGCAGCACACGAGAATGCAAAGTACTGGCTTTTCGGAGGGTATAGAAAGTCGAGGAAAGGTCTGCTGGCCGTGTCATCGGCGGCCAGGCCAGAGTTTTTAACAGCTCGCAACGATTGAGGTCGGGACTGTTTTTTCGAGGCATGCAACAGAATGTAATACCACAACCGAAAATCCCAGTCCCTATAGCGCCAAAAACCCGAACCCAGAGACTGCCGACTGCGAATCACACCATTGGAGTTCCGAAGCAAGCGGTGTCGGGCGCTCTCGAGGCATCCTGCTGCCCGCTCGAGCATTACCTCCGAGGAATGAGGCGATAAACACAGGAATAATAAAGGCTATAGTAATGTGATTGGCATATCGGGCCTTTGCGTAAGGCTGAGGCACAGCAGTCAGTCAGTCGAGGTCGTAAAGGTGCTAGGGAAGGGTCGAACAAACCTATACACAGCTCTCCTCCAGGCGGTTGAAATAATCTCTCTGGGAAGGCTCAAGCTTGGGAGAGAAAACTTTGAGCTTCCCAGAAGACAGAGGCAGTTTAATTGCTTTTTGCTTGCTGGGAGGAGGACGACGCAAGAAACCGACGAGTATTTTCAGCGGCAGCAGTCTGGGACAAAGTCCAAAGATCTCTGCGGCGCCGGGCATTTGTTTGGCCGAGTGTGAGACCACACAGCCCACCGCCAAAGACCACATAATCTCTCCACGTCTTCCCCGCTCTCAAGTCGCCGTCCTCGGCCTTGTCTGAGCTGGGATCATTTTTCTTTTCTCCCAATTCAATGGAGATCACGAATTTCTTCTTTTCTCGACGGGAGCAAGCCCTCCTGGTCGGGGATTATAACAGCTACCGTGCGCAGACTTCGCGGAGATTGCATACGGTCCGCAAGAAACTCGGACAGACCACTCCCAAAGGACGCAAATACACGGCCAAACCTCCGGTGACGGCTGAAAATGTGGGATCAAATACAGCGTATGTTTTTTTTTAGAAGATGTGCATTGAGTGACAATTTCACTGACTCTTTGCGCCTGAAGTTACGCCCATCTCTTAATCCTGAGCTCCGAGCGAGCATGGGCCCAAGCGATGCAGATGAAAGCAGTTCATTCTGCGGACCCCTCAGCGAAAGGAATCGTTGGCGCTACGAAACGACATATTATTTCGCGACTAAATAAGGCGACTAGCTATGCGAAGCAACTTGTTCTGGTCTTGCAGGACCAAACGACCTCCCACGCAACCAACGTGGACCTCCTCGAGGCGCGTGCCTACCTTGCCTTGCTATCTGGGGCATTGTGCATGGAGAAGCAGAGATGGGAAGAGTGTCTCCAGAGCTACAGTGTTGCGAGGATCATTTACACAGTTCTTGGCCGGAAGGAGAAGAAGGACGCCTTTCGAGATCTCATCTCGGGCACCATCGACCCCAGTCTCCGTTATGCCGCCTATCAGCTCAAGCTTCCACGCACAAAGCCTCTTCCGTCTTTGGCCATCCAGTTTTTCCCATCCGATGCGGATGTCCGATCTGAGGTCGAGACTGTTGATCCCACCTGTCTGACAGAAGATCTTACGGGGACCACAAAGGCGGTCAATGGAGAAGTGCAACAACTACCCGACAGTATCACATGGAGGTCGCGTTCGGTTTCTCTTGAGGATGCGTCCATAGCACAAGCGCTTGCCGCTGCCGCTGCGGCAGAGTCCCACCTTTCATCGTGGTTGGCAGACGCTGGGAAATCTGCGTCGCCGAAGGACAAGGCGGCGGCCTATGACAGTGTCATCCAGGCCAGTCAGGACGCTGTGGATGCCACGAAGACCGCTCTCGACGAACTTGCCAGTGAAGGAGTTGATAGAGGGGATCGGAGAATGCAAGCGCTTCAGGTCACCCGGACGGCAGTTAATTACGCCCTCGTTGGGTGGAGAGTTGGCCGGAATAGGGTTCTGTGTGGGGAGCAGGACGGTCTTCTCTTTGAACCTGAACAGGCTAAAGCTCCTCGCGGCGGCGCCCGACGTCGAGCATCCCGGCAAGAAGGTACTGGGAAGAAGCTGGCCAGGCTCCGCGAAAGGGTAGCTCTATATGACTCTACGCTACAGAGCCTAGATTTTGTGCAGGAATTGCCCGGTGTGGCAGGTGATTCCGAATTTGTTCAGGAATTAGAAGCGAAACGTAACTACTTCCGGGCGCTGCGGTATGTTCTGTTCTCTCCCTTACTCGTACAGATGAGCCTTTGCTAAACAGCTGATGGGAACAGATGTCTCTCTATCGGACGCTCGCACTGTTTCCTCGGGAGGTCCAAAAATGCACTTGCTCTGTTTGCGCGAGCGCTTGATCTCGCTTCAGCAGCACAAAAAATCATTCAGTCGACTCCCGACTCCGATGGACCTCCAAGGTTGGATGTCTCGTCCCAACAAGTGCAGGCCTTGGGTTCCACCTTGCGGGGGTTGGTGGCGCAGTACCGCGGACTGGTTACTCTCGACCGGCTCTCTGAAGCGGAACACGATTCATCGACTTCCCAGCCGCCTCTGATCGAGCGCATGGATGAGTACGTGGCCGACGGGTTGGATCTCGGCAATCTGGTTCCCTTCCCGCCCAAGATGCAGCCCATTCCGGTCAAACCACTCTTTTTGGATGTCGCATGGAACTACATCGACTATCCGCGCGAAGGAAAGCAGAAGCCTGAGCCAGAGACCAAGCCGGCTGAGGAGAAGAAAGAAGGGCGGCGTGGCTGGTTTGGATTTGGTCGCTGAGGCAGGCGTCCATAGTATCCTTCTTACTCAGATAAACCTGAATGACATATTCTATCTCAGGATCAGCAACTGTCCCTGCAATTAGTAAATATCATGCTGTGTGTACAGTACAATAATGGCCACCGTTGCAATCCTATGCTGCTTTCCCTCAGGATGACAAAGCATGAGGGTTTGAGGGAGCACGTGCGTAGGGTAGCCCTAGGCACGGAACTTGATCAGCCGAATCATCCGACCAAGCCGGATCAGCCGATGGGAAGAGCTGATAGCGATACCATCAATCGCTGCCGATAACTATCAGTTGGTCTCATCAATTGTTCAAGAACCTCCTAAGTACCAAGAGTAGGTAGATGGTCTGTACGCAAATAGAAGACCCAGGGAGAGGTATATTTGGCAGTAAACTGTTGAGGTCTGGCTCTGCGTGATTAAGAGGGATATTACTAATGGGTGTAAACATATGTGCCGATCTTTATATGCAGCCGGAAAGCCCGGGAACTTCAAACGACAACGTCTTTACCTTCCAGGATATATACTCCGGAGTTCTACGCAATAAACTGCGGAATAATATTGAGTATAGGGCTACGGCTGCTGATCCGTGATATGATGATAAATACGCGTAGTAATAATAAGAAATCCTCCGTAAACCAGCATAATCATCACAATCGAACCTCCCCTCGCGAACAGGTCCAGCAGCCACACGGACATTGAACCGCGTCCGTGCTTGGTCGCCAGCAAATCCACCAATAATATTATTGAATGGCGCGGCGTCAGGAACCGTCGCAAAAAGTCTAAAGTGTCCAATTTGCTAATCGGGAATTGATTCTTGTTGTGATTGCGTTCCCTCCAACCTCCAATAATCCTTGGCGTCGCTCCTTTTTTCCACCCGCCAGCCTCCTCCTCCACCTTCCGTGTCTCTTCTCGACCCTCTCTGGACGTTCCCTCTGTCTCTCGCTCAGTCCTGTCACTTGGCTGGGTTCCTGCACGGCGTGACTGAGTGACAACCTCTTCGCTTCTCTATCGGACGGATTTGTATCTGCAAGAGACGAGCCGAGATAGTCCTGAGCCCGCCATGGTCAATTTCAACGGGAGCTTTGCCTCCCCCCTCGCTGATGCGAGCGTGGTCGCCCAATTATCCGATCCCTCCGGTCTGCTGATGTCGTTCTACTCGTTCTACAATGGCCTGTCGACCTGGTCTGTTCTGCTGTACCTGTTTCTCGCGGCCGTCGCATACGACCAGTGTATGTGTCTCCCCTCGAATTGTCGCGCGTAGCGTCGCCAGCATGATAGGACAGCGTTTTTCATTTTCTGCTCGTTCCTTCGTGCCAGAGAACTGACGCGTCTGGATTTTCAGTGAAATACATCTATCTCAAGGGATCGATTGTCGGCCCGCCTATGAAGATTCCGTTCATGGGACCTTTCCTCCAGTCTGTGAACCCCAAATTCCACGAGTACAAGGCCAAATGGAACAGCGGAGAGTTGAGCTGTGTGTCGGTTTTCCACAAGTAAGTTCGCAGCAGGAGGCAGCAGGATGCACCGAGAATCGCTTCTAAATATTACTGCCAGGTTTGTCGTGATCGCCTCGAGCCGTGACCTGTCACGGAAAATCTTCAACTCGCCCGCGTACGTCAAGCCTTGCGTCGTCGATGTAGCTCACAAGCTGCTCGGCAAGGACAACTGGGTCTTCTTGGACGGCAAGCCCCATGTCGAGTTCCGCAAGGGACTGAACGGTCTATTTACGCGCCATGCACTGTCTCTCTACCTGCCAGGCCAGGAGGAAGTCTACGACAAGTACTTCAAGCGCTTTGTGGAGCTCTCCGCCAAGAATGACTACAAGCCAATTCCATGGATGTCGGAGTTCCGTGAGTTGATGTGTGCCGTCTCCTGCCGCACGTTCGTGGGTGACTACATCTCCGATGAAGCGGTTAAGAAGATTGCCGATGACTACTATCTGATCACTGCCGCCCTCGAGCTGGTCAACTTCCCGATCATCATCCCCTACACCCGCACCTGGTACGGAAAGAAGGCGGCGGACATGGTGCTCGACGAGTTTTCCAAGTGTGCCGCCAAGAGCCGGCAGCGCATGGCTGCGGGTGGTGAGGTCAATTGCATCATGGATGGCTGGATCAAGGCTCAGCTCGACTCTGCCGCGTACCGGGAGAAGGTCGCCAAGGGCATTCCCGTGGATGAGTCGGAGAAACCTGCTCACGTGCTGCGCGACTTCACCGACTACGAGATTGCGCAGACTGTCTTCACGTTCTTGTTCGCCTCGCAGGATGCGACCAGCAGCGCCTGCACGTGGCTCTTCCAGCTCATGGCTGACCGCCCGGATGTCCTCGACAAGGTGCGTGAAGAGAACCTGCGGGTGCGCAACGGCGACCGGAACGTGCGGCTCTCGATGGAGCTGCTGGACCAGATGACCTACACGCGCGCGGTGGTGAAGGAGACCCTGCGTTACCGTCCGCCAGTCATCATGGTTCCGTACATCGCCAAGAAGGACTTTCCCATCACCGACACGTACACCGTCCCGAAGGGCTCCATGATCATCCCGTCCGTCTACCCGGCGGCTCACGACGCTGAGGCGTACGAGGACCCGGAAACGTTCAACCCGGACCGATGGATCACTGGCAATGCGGAGGAGCAGTCGAAGAACTGGCTGATCTTTGGCACGGGGCCGCACTACTGCCTGGGGCAGACGTATGCCCAGCTCAACCTGATGGCGCTTATCGGGAAGGCTAGTATGCACCTGAACTGGGAGCACTTCCCGACGCCGCAGTCGGAGGAGATTAAGGTGTTTGCCACGATTTTCCCGCAGGTAAGTTTTCTCCGAAGGAACATAGCATTCTGTTGGTTGTATTCTAACTTGATGCAGGATGACTGCCCTCTCGTCTTCACTCCCCGTGCATAAATAAATACGCGCTTCATGATCTCGACCAGCCGCGCAACAGCGGCATGACTCGATTTTATGGCTCATTCTGTTTCTCTCACGAGTAGTCAGTTGTCAGCATGTCTACATCTACAGTCTGCTTACAGCTGAATGCCTAATAGAACTAAACTATTGCGACTCGCGTTTTATTTTCGAGAATTTCTTAATTGGAAATGGCGTCGAGTACTGTTTTTGATGACTGCTACGAGCCATTTACGCTTGCGACAGCACTCGTTGGGCAGTCAGCAGGGAGAATTGAATTGTTCTCGGCTGGCTGGCTTGTGTTGGGGATTTCCCTGGC
Source organism: Rasamsonia byssochlamydoides (assembly GCF_041956645.1). Classification (NCBI taxonomy): domain Eukaryota; kingdom Fungi; phylum Ascomycota; class Eurotiomycetes; order Eurotiales; family Trichocomaceae; genus Rasamsonia; species Rasamsonia byssochlamydoides. The sequence continues at coordinate 744,605 of NW_027192386.1, read as the reverse complement.
TCTATATATTTCCAGGGCTGACATGACGGCGGCGTGGCGCTTACATGGTATTGTACATACTTAAAGATAATATTAATTGCGTTTCAATTAATGAATGGTGTTGCATGAAAAAAAATTGACGCAGTATGCCAGAGTATGGAGTAGGTAACAGCTGTATATAGTAGGCGGTAAAGTCGGCACTGACATCAGTTTACTTCAACTCCGCTTCGACGAGCGGAGAAAGCAGCCGCCAGAGTACTTCCCGAACTCATCTTACTACACTCGTGATATACCTGCATAGTTACATTTAATCAATTCTTTTGCCAAAAAAGAGAGAGAGAGAGAGTTTTTTCAGAATATAGGTTCATCAAATGCCCGTATCATCGCGACCGATCGCCTTCATCGCGCGCCGCGGCGCCGCAAGCGCGATAGCATCTTCCACGGCAGCACGTCCATGCCTCATCAGCTCGAAGAGGCTCGTCTCGAATGGTCGGCTGTTGAGCACAGTTCAATCTGGCGCAGCGCATGCAGCAAGATCAAGACGCGCCATAAACGGTGCGGTGGTCTTTGCCGTCACGCAGTATTATCCTCCTCGGTATCAATCCCAGTCTCGGTCTCAGTTCCAACAAGTCCGATGGGAGAGTAGCGATGAGAAGAAGTGCGAGAGCAAGAGCAAAAGCGAAAGCCAGGGATTGCGCTCGGTGGGGTTTGAGGATGTACGTGTCTCTCCCTTCCTTTCCTATCATATCCTCGGATCTACCCATCTATCTACCCGACACAGTCATCCGTAACTAACAATCAATTGATATAACCAGATAAACGCCTCCCTCGCAGACTCAACCACAGCCACGCACAAACCCGTCATCCTAATCGACGTCCGCGAACCCGCCGAATTATCGTCGACGGGAATCATCCCCGGCGCAGTGTCCATCCCACTCGCCTCGCAGCCAGACGCATACTTCCTCTCGCCGGAGGAGTTTGAGACGAGGTTTGGGTTTCCTAAGCCTGGCGTTACCCCCACTGAGCCTCCCTCGGGAGAAGGGCAAGAGAGGAAGCAAGAGAGTCACATCATCTTCTACTGCAAGGCAGGTGTGCGCGCTAGGGCAGCAGCGCAACTGGCTGTCCAAGCGGGGTATGATCCCAACAGGATTGGGGTGTATGATGGGAGTTGGTTGGATTGGGTAGAGAAGGGGGGAAAGGTGGAGAGGTGGGAGGGCGAGGAGTGAGCAAATCAATTGAATAGAATGAATAGAATGAATGGATGGACGGATGGATGGATGGATGTGTAAAATAAATAGAATGAATGAATGAATAGGTGAACTAAATAAAAATGAATTAAATAAGGTGAATTAAATTAAATTAAATTAAATTAAATAACTAGATAAATATGTAAAATAAAAACAAAATTAATTAAAATTAATTAAATAAAAAAAAAGAATGAATTGGTAGAATAAAAAATGACTGGATGAATATATAGGTAGAATGAATAGAGATAGATAAATACCATCGTCGCAGCACAGCCCGGCCCATCCATCCTCTTCAGTCCATGGTGGTATATATATACATTCCCGTTCGTCAATCGATCAAATTCAACCCAATCAAACCAAACCAAACCATGTAATTCATTCAGTTAGATTCAAACAAAGCCAGTTCAATTCAATTCACTTCAATATTGATTTTATTGTATTGTATTGTATTGTTGTACTACAGATAGATAGACCTTGTAGATATCATATCAAGTCTGTCTATTGATCAAACCCAGTCTAATATTATATTGTATTTGTATTTATTTGCATTGTATTATACTGCTGCAGTAACCATCAACGACAGCACCTAGACATAAAGAGACATAAACATGAACACAGACATAAACGTAAACGTAGACCTAACCTAATCCTAACTGAACATGAGACATGAAAAAAAAACCTAGAACTAGAAATGAATCCTAGATCGATAGACCTCGGTCTAGACTTATTTAAAAAAAATAAGAACTCTGAACATGGATGCATGGCATGGACAAAGCTAAAGAAAATAAGAAACTTTTCTTTTCCTAACTTGTCGTTTTCTCTCCTTTACTGCTTTTTCTTGTCGACTGCTCATGGAATGTCAAACACAGGCTTCAACTTCTTGATCAGTGCCCACTCCTCCATCGACACTTCCGGCCGGTAGAACTCCTTCAGCGTGTCGATGCTCGCGCGCGAAATGGCCGAGTACAGCGTGTCCTTCTCCTCCAGTTGGCGGCCGTACATGGGCTGGTTGGGGCCCTCGATCTTGATGGCGACGGAGGGCTGGCCGCGTTTGCAGACTTGGATCGGCTTGTGCTCGCGTTCGATGGATACCCTGGAAGGAGTATGTTAGTGGATATGCCTTTTCCTCAAATATGAATGAAAAAGGGGAGGGAAGGGGGAACGTACACTCTCCCCAAGTGGATGATTTCCTTCGCACCAGTAACTGCGTTCTGCTTCACTGCCGCAATCGGCGTGTTCAGTTTCAGACTGCCATCAACCACATCCACACCGATGACGATCGGGTCCTTCTTGTTGAACACGGCCACCGTCTTCAACACGCACGGGAACACCGCCAGCATCTTGGTCTCCTCCTTCCGCTGCTCCGTCAGCTGTGCCATGTGCTTCGTGAAGTCGTCAAACAGGTGGTAGATAATGTCTGCTGTGAAAATCTTCACGCCAACTTCATCTGCATACGCCTGCGCTTCTTTGTCCACCTTCACGTCGAAACACAGCATGACTGCATACTCCTTGAATCCCTTCTCCAACATCGTTCCCGCAAGCATCACATCCCGCTTGTACACAGGCCCAATGGAGATGTTGGAAACGGGAATCTTGGATACGCGCAAGAACTCGAGCAGAGCCTCCAGCGAACCCAGCGTCGATGCCTGCACGGTGACTCCCCGCTGGTCCTTGGATACCTTGCTCAACAGGTTCTCCAGATCCGACATGACTTCCTCCATCAGGTCTTCTTCGTCATCATCCGGTCCAACGACCAGCAGACGCGAACCGGCAATTGCATGTTCCAGGTCATTGGCCGCGATCTTGACACCAAGAGCCGCCTTGACCTCTTTGTTGTGCACATATTGCGATTTCAGACGCAATTCCTTCAGCGGCGCTGGCGTTAATAACGCTCGTATGTTCGTCGCTATAGGACCGTTCAATCCACACAGTACTATCCGGTCGCCTTCCCGAAGGATACCGTTCGACAGAATAACGTCGATCGTCGTACCGAGACCCTCGATGACCTTGACCTCCAGGACGGTACATTCAACCTCCGACAGATACATCAGAGCGTTGGTCATACGCTCCTGGGTCAGCGTCGTCAGAAGCTTCAGCATGTCGGGAATACCTTCACCGGTATGCGCGGACGTCGGGACGAGCGACACGTTGCGCGCCATCGACTTGTTCTCCCAGTACAGCTCCGAGTTGAACCCTTGCTCCGCAAAGGCAAGCTTGGTCTTTTCCACACGCATCCGGAACTCGTTCAGGACCCCCTTGCTCTGCATGGCCAAGCTCTCCTGGATGCCGTTGTTGTCGATCTTCTTCCATCCGTACAGACGGTCGACCTTGTTCAGCGCAACGATGAACGGCGTGCGCCGCTCTCGGAGCAGCCGCATCGATTCCAAGGTCTGCGGCTCCAGCCCGTGCATGATATCGACCACCAAGATAGCAATATTGCACAGAGAGGAACCTCGTGAACGTAAGTTGGAGAAGGACTCGTGTCCGGGCGTATCGATGACCAACAAACCGGGAATCTTGAACTCGAACTTGCCATCCTTGTTGACCACCGCAGTCTTCTGCTTCAGAGCGTCAACAGGGAAGTAAGTAGCACCGATCTGCTGCGTGATACCTCCGGCTTCGCCCTCCTGCACGTTGGTCTGTCGGATCTTGTCCAGAAGTTTGGTCTTTCCGGTATCGACATGCCCCAAAATACAACAGATGGGCGAGCGCAAGTTGTCCTTGGATCGAGCTGCCAGCGCTTCCTCGTGCTGTTTCCGTCGTCGCTCTGCTGCCTCCGCCTTCCTCAGAGCAGCAGCTTTCTGGGTGGCTGTGGCACCGTCTTCAGATTCTGATTCCGACTCGGATTCGGATTCTTCGACCTTGGACGGTTTCGCAGGTTTCGCTGCAGGTGCTTTAGGTGCCGCGGGTGCCTTTTCGGGTGCCTTCGCAGGTACCTTTTCAGGCGCTGCAGCTGCCCTAGGTTCTCCATTTGTCGTTCCATTGGGCTTTTTGGCTGCCTCCTTTTCTTTCTCCACTTCCTTATCATCCTCTTCTTCCTCATCCGAAGAAGGAGCATCCCAGCTGTCCTTAACGTCATCAAGCTCGTCCGCAGCTTGTTCCCAGTCCTCAACGGCATCGTCGCTCTCTTCTTTCGCGGCAGCGGCGGCGGCGGCCTCTTCTTCCTCCTTTCTTCGTCTCTCCTCTTCCTCCTTTCTACGCCTCTCTTCTTCCTCACGCTGTGCCTGTGCCCGGGCGGCCGCTGCCTCCAGGTCCACCTCGTCCTGCTTCTTGGGGATCTTCTTCTTGCGGTTATCGAAGACCGGCTTCTTCTTCTCCTCCGTCTGCTGCTGTTCTTCCAAGCCAGCCACTTTACCCACACCGGCAGCCAGCATCTGTTTCAGACGCAGCTCTGCGCGCTCTTTGGCTTCCTTCTGAGCCTTCGTGAGCAGCTTGCCTTCTCTCCGCAGCTGCTCCTTTTTCTCCCTTTCCCTTTCCTTCCTGCGCTGACGAGCCTCTTCTTTGCGCTTCTCCTCTTCAGCTATCTTGCGCAATCTCTCTTCCTCTCTTGCCCGCTCCTCGGCCAAGAGCCGTTCTTGTTCCTCCTGCTGTTTTCTCAGCAGTTCCTGTTGCCTCTGGATCGCGGCCAAGTGTGCAGGGATCTTCTTCTTTTTGGCTGGCTGTTCTGGCGCCGGAGCGGGAGTGGGAGCAGGAGCAGGAGCGGCGGCGGGTTCTGGTTTGGCTTCAGGTGCGGGCTTGGATGGCTCCGGTTTGGGTTGTTGTGCAGCTGGACCAGCAGCCTTCTTCTTAGCGGCCTGGATAGAGTAAGAGTCACTAATTCAAGTTCTTCCACGAGCTTTTGAAAACAGTCTACCAACCTGTTCCTTCTTCCGCTGCTTTTCTCGTTCCTTCTTCTCCTTCTCCTTCTCTTTCTTGGACTTCACTCTGGGCCCTTCTTCCTCGACTTCCTTCGATTCTTCCTTTGGAGCGGGCTTCTCGACCTTGCCCTTCTTCGGCTTTCCGGCAAAGACATCCTCGTCGTCAAAAGTGGCCTCCTCGGGCTGCTTGCTGGCCAAATCGATGGGTTCACCATTTGCGTCCGCCTGGGTGGGATCCTCGCCCTCGACGAAATCGTTGGCGGGAAGTTTCCCCTTCTTGGCCTTTTTGCGCTGGTTCTTTCTCAGCGCGGCCAGAAGACCGCCACCGGTTTCTCCGTCGTCATCGCTTTTGTTGGCGCCTGCATCTGGCTGCTTCTGTTCCGCGGGCTCGCCGTTTGCAGGGGGAATGGTCTCTCCCAGCTCGGCTTCCCAGTCATCCTCCTGCTTCCTGCCTCCCTTCTTCTTGGGCCCCATTTTGATCGGTCGGTGATGAGCGGAAACCGGAAGGTAGAGATAAGAAAGACGAGATTAAATAGTATGAAACGGCAGGAAGAAAATTAATCTCCTGCTCCTCGATTTAAAGAGAAAAAAAAAGAAATCTTTTCCTTTCCGAGTTGCTTCTATGGAACGAGGTAGTTACACCTTGCACCGGAAAGGTGGTGGCAACATCCGTAGCGAAACGGATAACAGATATCGATTCCTTCCGCACGCCGTAGTCGTGCAGAAAAGATATGTGGGGGGCCAGGAAAAACCCGTAGGCAATGTAGGCACAGGATGAAATAAAAGAAGGGCACGAGAGGCAAGGCACTCTGGACTCTGCCTCTCAGGATCAACTGTGCGTGAGTTGCAGAGGGGAGTGAGGTATTGGTTTGTAGGCGGAGGGGTGAGAATTTTGGAGGTTCGTTCGGGCGGTGGGGACTGAACGGCCCTGAGCGAGATTCCGGCGGCCTGGATTGGGGCAACAAACAGGTATCTATCGCCTAGAAATAGTATCAACACAACAATGATCTACAAGTATGACTGAAACCCGTAAAAGTCGCAGATATTCAGAATATATACTGAGGAAATAATATCAAATCTCTCCTCAGCTAAACGACTGTTTTCAGAACACTTTGTTCCATCCAGGTGCAAGGAAGTAGTCAGAGTGGCCGCTTACTGGCTGACCACTACGTAGCTGTCTGTGGTTGCCAGCACACAAATTCGAAAAATAAATTCCCAACACGTCTATCGGGACTGGAATTCAACATTTTTTGAATGTAATAACTAACTTTGCGTGAGTTACTAGGTGGAAACTAGGTAGACTTGTACAGTTCAGTACACTCGCCTCCCACAAGCGCCTTCTAACTGTTGCTATCGATATCTTATCACCTGCTAGTTGCCTGAGACCCAGCTAATTGACATACCTTAGTGGTAAGGTTCACCTTGAGGGTCTGAGATTTAAAAGCGAAATTCCTTTTTTTTTTTCTGATGCCCTGACGCCCGATTTTTTTTTAGTCTCCTAGAATATGAAATATATATATACATAAATATTTTACGCAACTCCAACGCTACAAAGCAGTACCAGACTCTTGGATACCAACCATCCAAGTATGCACTGATAGCTTCGAGACTCATGTAGATGAGCGTCACATACTCGAATGATGTTTGAAGCGGAGGCTGCGGCAATCCCGTTCCATGAATACAGACAGCGGAAGAGAAGAAATCAGTCAGAAACTATGCTTGCAGACAGTATCACCATCAAAATCCAAACTGCAGCAACTTTCCTAGCCAATCCATGACCTGGGACACGGGATCCGACGTCTCGCCCAGTAAATCACTGGAAAGTTCTAAAAACAGCTCCATGTAAGATTTCGGGGGCAAAATGGCCGCATCCGAAGGAGGCGGACGGGTGTCACTGGTCAGCATGTGTCGTAAATGATCAGAACCACGTTGGAGTAGTCTGGCAAGTATGTCACCGTTGACATGCATGTGAGATGGCTTGTTTGGAGTCGGTTCAATATCGGCCCATGTCCATCGTTTCTTTCTGACAGCCAGGAACGGAGATAGGGTGGCATCCTTGCTGCACAAATTCTGAATGAACCGGAGAAGACGCCATTCTTTTTCCGCAAGGGTCATTATTCGATAAACGGTCCCATCCATCGTCGTGCCGTATACAACGGTAGAGGATGGCAAAGGCGAAGGCGCAGAACATGGGCTCAGCCGAATGACTGAGAGAGGCAAATGGGCTTCAGCAACTGCGGGCGAGATCGTTTTATCACTTTCGGTGACACCAATCTCGGAGAGAGCACTAACGGTGCCTCCCCTGCTCGTTGCAAGGACGAGCTTCGCATCCCCTCCAATGTAGTAATGAGACAGCCCTTCACGCTTCACCCCATCGTGGGCGTACAGCTCCAATTTATCGTTAACCACTTGGAGCACTACCAACGATTCTCTTGCCGTGGAAACGTAAAGATAGGACTGGCGAACGGTGATGGCAACCGCTGGAGAGGTCAGCCTGAACCGCGCTGCGCGGGCCCATCGTCTTTCTGAAAACTTCGGCTCTAGAGGAACTACATCGTAACCGGTAGCGACCATAAGAGTAAATTCGCCATATGGAGCAATGGCACGGACCGGCCCCTCGAATCTGTGAATATGTTTCACCGAGCACTCAATCTGTTCGGGATTGGCCGCACTCCGCTGCGTTTGCAAGAAGATGACACGACCATTGTCTTCCTGGTTCCTCCGTGCGGTTCCAATAACGATGAAATGATATTCCACCCCATCACGCTTGGGAGTCCAGTCCAGGATACAGGTGATCCGTTCTCCAGCAGCTCCACACGGTCTCCAGGGCCGAGAGACGTGTTTAGTAGCAGCCGCGGTTTGCGACGATCCCACTTCCGAATGTGAGTTATCCAGGTCGATGAACTCAATATGAGGGCGCAGATAGCGTTTGATGGGCTCCGCGTCCGCGTGATTGTCCATTTCTACCGTGGTGTATGCCACTACCAGGCTCCTGAGGTGTCGTGAGTATGTTACCCTGTTGGCACTGCCTGGTAGCTCGATTCTTCGAGGAACAGTTCTGGGAAGTCTGTCCAGAGTGCAGATCAAAAGCTGTCCATCACAGATACAGACGAGTGATCCAGCTAGACTGTCAGGACCCGGGTTCGGTTGCGCGTCGATTAGAGTGAAAACATCCACGCTTCTTTGAACGTACGATGGCTAGAGGCTGGTTGTAAGTAAATGACCTTACTCAAGGGTAGAGCTACTTACATTGTTTTGGTCCGTAATCCATATCTGTTGGAGAACATAATCCAATGGATCACTGTTGTTAATGTGAGATAGATGCCAAAAGCCATTCCCGCATGTGACCAACGCAAAATCTTGACTCGTCGCGTTGGTACTGAGCCTGACAACAGTTTGACCGAGTCTTCGCGGCGTCCCTTGCGTGAGATCTGTGAATTTTGAGAGACATCAGCAGAGATCACACAGATTTCTAAAAGCAATTTCTGTCATACCTATCGCAGCTCCGTGCCCAGTTTTTATACTAAAGGGAACCAGAACGCCGCTTCGCAGACCACAGAATAATGTCGAGCTTTGTTGGCCATTGTCTTTGACCACAATGACTCTAGCGATACTTTCAATCGCTCTGGAAACATCGTCTCCACTCAGATCGATGGCGTGGTCGCCCAATTGTGGAATACCTTCCTGTTCTACACGGTAAGAGAGGAGGTGACCGTCACTGGTACCAATGAAAACGTAGACGTCAGATTCAATATCTTCGACCAATACAGATACCGGCTCATGGCTGGTCTCGACTGGTTGTCCGACAGCCTCTATCTGGAGGGAACCATTGGCTGATGATATTCTGCCCACGTGGACACGCATTGCCTGAAGAGACCTGGTCGCTGTCACAACAAGGCCGTGTTTTCGGTGAACGGCAGCAGCGACAACAGTCTCACCAGTCTCATAATTAAAAACGAATTTCAGGTCCGGTTCGCGGGGAGCTGAGAGATGGATGGAGCTATCCGTGACTTGAACGACAATACCAGTCGTGGTATATCCCGCAGCCAAAGTTTGAGAAGAGAAATCCAAGGCTGAGTCCGAGTCATCCATGGCGTAAATCTCCTCTCCGGTATCTCTGGGAAGATACAGAAGAGTTGAAGAGACTGGATCCGATATAAGAAGGTAGGTGCCGCCCCCGACGTAATCCGGCATGGTCCAGATATAACGACTGCTTGACAGATCCTCGAGAGGGATAACCAAGCCTATTCGAGCTTCTATGCCGTATCGAAGCTCAACGACAGCACCACGTCCGGTGGTTGATGCGGAGCACACATAAAGCCGGTCACCAGATGTGTTCGCAGTTCGGCTGCCATTCTGGGAAGGAAGGGGAACTACCACAGCATCCAGGACAGGCGACCAATTCAAAAACTTCTGGACACATTTCGGATGTTCCCTCGCCCGTTGGATGAACAGTCCTCCGTCACCCATATTTCCTGCGGCCAGGAGAAGATCACCACCCTCGAAATCGAAGTCGATGACATCGAAAGCCGCATCGACATCGCAGCCAAGTTGACCAAGATGTGACTGATGCTCGATCTCGCCTTTGCTACCGATTTCGAGGTAGAAAAGCCAGCCGTCTTCCCGGCAAAGATAGATATCGTCATGCTGCTGGTTATAAACCCAGTTGCGATAGGGCCTGGCCCATCGTGTCCATAACGGGGACAGGCCGGATCCTCGTTCCGGATATTGAATCGGATACCGACTCGACGGCCCTTTAATTCTCGCATCTAGCACATTCCTGTACACCACCATCGACGAGCTCGTGATCAACATAAAGGAGGTTGCTTTGGTCAAAGGCACCACAATGTTTGGCAACCTGTATTCTGCAGGCAGCTTCCTCGTGGTAACCCTGGGGCGGGCCTGTCGTAGTGATTCAGATGAGTCCCAGTCATAACACACCGCGAGCGTGTGCTGATCCTTTGCCACCAGCAAAAGGAGAATAATTCTGTCCCCATCGTCCGCTTCAGGGAAGAGGAAGTCCATGAACAAGATGTCCCCATCGACACGAAAGAAACGTTCCTACCACATATAATAAAGGATCAATAATCATCCAGCTTGGGAATTGACAAGCAAAGTTTAAGAATGGCAAATACCTCCGCGATCGGGCTTAATTTTCCTTCTGCCATCTGCGACTGAAGTTCTTGGGGCGATTTCATGGCGAAAATCCCGAAGAAGTCGGCGGGAGCAGCGACAGCGATTGCCCGAGATCTGAGAGATGTGAGACGGACCTTGAAAAAAAAAAGCAAGTGGTTAAGATTGGATTTCTTACCTCGGATCGACAGCGAGGTGTCGACCAAATCTCTCAAGAATGCTAACATCTGAGGGCAAAGGCCGGCGAAAATGCACAAAGTGGCCATCCTTGGGTGAAGCCTCAGTGCGATAGTAAAGGAAGACCAGTTCCTTAGAGTCTAAAGTGAGCACCAAGAGCTGGGAAGGTAATGAATCCTCCGCTTCTGAGGAATGATCCGGGGAACCACTGTGCGCGCCTAATTTCATCTGAACATCCCATGGCAGCTCTGGGTAGGCTCTAATCGCCTTGGCTGCAACAATGTTCGCGTCGAAGTCCGATTTTATGGTGACATCCTCAAGATAAGTGCCCATAACGATCTCTCGAAGCTGGATCGATCTTTCGCCGACGAACACCACGTCATTCTGGCGTTTGCTTCGCAAGCGGGCCGGCAAAATCAGCTGGATGGTTGGGCTGGGTATGACTGTCTGCGTGAGGAGGCCAACTTTGGGCTTGGAGGCATCAACTTTTGGCGGTAGATCATTGCGTCTCTCCCGATTGCGTTCTAGCAATTCGCTGATTCCCACATGTCGAGTGGTCCAGATTCCATTCTCTAAGTGGACCGCTTGCAGAGCCATGATGCAGAGAATTGCGCTTCAGCGACTGAGAAGAAAGCGAAACAACTCTAAAATAATGGATGCAGTGGGCATCGGTCCAGAAGAAATTTAGAGCCTGTGAACGGCTGTCTGTGGATTCAGTGTGCGAAGAGTAGGAGCAGGCATAAAACAAATAAAACACTGTCAATTCTCCAGGAAGCCAATGAGCAATGATGAATGGCTGTCTTTATGGATCATGAAAGATTCAGGAGCGTGGGCCTCCTCTGTTGCAGACAAACAAACCGGATCAAAATGTATTATCATGATGTGTTTCATGCAGCTTGTCTCCATGAAACATGCAGGAATCTCGAGGTCGTCCAATTATGCCCTGCAGACACACACACATTAAATCGAGTATTCTCATCAGTAGAATGAAAAGCAGAATCTTGTGTCACGAGTGACTATAATCCAGACTCATGTGAGTTAACAGCAGCCAACACTAAGACCATAATCTGAAGCCAGCCATAAGACGTGCATACATCAGAAAGAACAAGAGGGGCAGGACGGACAATTAGGTAATGTTTGGCACATGCCAATGCCGCTTAGAGGCTTGTGCACGCCCGACGGTGGTGAGGCCGTGACGTGGATGAGAAGCAGCTGAACAACACCGAGTTCAGCTGAGCGTGGCTGGACTTAAAAATGACGCATTGTCGTTGACTCCGTAAATTGGAGATCAGGATGAAGCTGTACAGGGAGAGGGAATAATTTCAATGATGATGAGCTGCGTGAGCTAGGACAACGAGCGTGCAGCACCTGAGTAAATGCTATTTTAAGCAGGAGGCAGCCCGCCAGTGAGCTCATTGCGGGATCGGCTGGCTGTGTTCCGCTGTCACAAATACGATAGTCGTATCAGGTATTCTATCCACCAATCAATGTGCTGCGATTGGCATTTCCTTTGGTCACGCTCGGTTACGTTTTAGGTGACAGACATGTGCCCGTCACGGGACTCGACCCAACGACTCGACCAATCACTCGCTCCACGTTGCGACGCGGCGGACCGGCCACCCAACACTTGCAGACGCTGAAACATGCCTGGCGATCGATAGACTAGCTATTATCATCATCATATCAGGCTGCTACTGCAGCCAAGCCTTTCCCTTCTTGAATTTCTTTCAGATGGTTTCTGCGGATGAAACAGCACGTTGGACAGCATGGCCTGCCACAGCTGAGATAACACATGCCTGCTGCATCTGATCAGCCCACTGGCATCCTGAAATCAGATTGAATGGCTCGAGTCCGAGGTTCCTTCGACTTTTTAGAACCTGCAGGCCCGGCTGATTTTCCAAGCATCTCCCGATCATCAATGTGAACGGCATCTCCAACTCCGTGGGCCGAGCAGTGCAGTATTCTAGTCCCCGCCACGGTGCCATCCAATCGAATCTACAGTCTTTGTTGTTGCAATCCTAATTTATCTGTATTGTATCCCCGTGATCGCGTGGTACTATGGATAGGAATTCCCAGAGCTCATCCGGGGATAAAGCCATGGAGAAATCGGTCAATGTAGAGGCTCCAGCAAGCCCAGATTCTACAGATTTGAAACGAGAAGATATTCGACGAGCATGTCAAGAACGTGACGTCAAAGCGCTGGTGGACTATGCAACTTCGAAAGATGGCCTGCTTGACGATGAGCTTCGTCGATTAGCATGTATGTTACGGCTCTCGACCTTGTCAGTGTTGTAATTGGTATTTATTTATCTCTCAAAACAGGGCCCATCCTCTTAGGATCCGATCGGACTGCAGAAGAGGGAGCAGAAGTTTCAGCATGGAATGATCTGCCGCGGCATCGGGATGAGGACCAGGTCAAACTAGACGTGGACCGGTCATTTGTGTACTATCCGAACTGTCAGTACCCTCCATGACTCGGCGTTGATACTCATTATGGCTGAACCAGACCGAGTCTGTCATTCTAGGTCCGGCGAAGGAGCTCGATGATAGGAAGCAGGAGCTATCCGATTTGATCACAGAAACTCTCCGAAGATACCCCATGCTTTGCTACTTTCAGGGGTATCATGATATCGCGCAGGTACTGTTGCTAGTCCTGGGCGCGCAGCAAGCTCGCCAGGCATTTGCGCGAGTGTCCCTTTTCCGAATCCGGGACTACATGCTTCCCTCGCTGTCGCCTGCCGTGAAGCACCTTCAGCTGATCCCCGCCATTCTGGAGAGCACGGACCCAAAGTTGCGCCGGCATCTGGCGGGCACGCAGCCGTTCTTCGCGCTGGCAGCGACCCTGACCTTGTATGCACACGACATCCAAGAGTATGGAGATATCGCGCGGCTCTATGACTTCTTACTGGCCCACGAGCCGGTAGTGGCCATCTATCTCTTTGCGGCCATCATCCTGTCTCGCAAGAAGGAGCTCTTGGAGATCCCGGTGAATGAGCCGGAGATGCTTCATTTTACGCTGTCCAAGCTTCCTAAGCCTCTCGATCTTGAAGGGTTGATAGTCGCTGCTCTGGAGTTATTCCGCTCCCATCCCCCTGAATCCTTGCCGTTTCGAGCCTGGCAGCGGATTCCGCGGTCCAGCGTCCTCAAGACCTCGCGAAAACTTGCCCTCGAAAGCACGACAGAGGAAGCCAAAGAGCTGTTCGATCTGCAAACACGGGAACTGCGTCGTGAAGAGTTCCGCAAGAAGACCTATGCTGTGATGTGGAGGTACCGAAAACCGGCCGGTTCGGTGGGGTTAGCGATTCTGATCGCCCTCGTCTCATTTTACATCCGGCGAAAAGGACTCGATGCGCCGATCTGGAACTATGTTGGAAGGTTGAAGGAAGTGTTTCATTATGCGAGGTGGTAGAGGGATCTGCCAGCAAAAGATCTACTGCATTGGCTAATTGATAGAGAGAATGTTGACGTCTGTTGACGTCTTGAAGAAGAAGTCCTCTTGTATTGCTAGGATTGATGCTGGGAAAACACTATATAAAATGAATTCACAGACTTTCTCTGACTGATGTAACGGTAGTTTGGGAGAATTTACACGTATCCTGGCTCTGAGGTAGGATCCTATGACCTCGCCTCATCTCATCTCACCTGGCAGTCTGGACCAGTGAGAATCTATCCGCCCAGTTTTAATGCGGTCTTTGTGTGACTATTCACGGGGTACTCCAGATTCAGCCTGACATAGACTCACCCGGACTCTTTCCGCCAAGTTTCAATACGGGACCTGACAGGTAGTTGTACCTGGATTGTCTCCAATGGAAATTATTTCCAACTTCCTATGTATGCCAGCAGGGTTGAACTAGTCGATTCGTCTACGGAGCTTGGAAGCCTGGCTGCCCAGGAGTGGAAGTACACACTGATACAGGCTCAGATACACCATCTCTGGAGTTGTGCAATTTCCCATGTTATGTGGGTTTCTCCGACTTGGATGCCATTGACTTAACAACAACGACCACCAAAGTAGCATACCTATAATGCCTGGCATCGATTTCAGATACTAATAGCTTATATGAATAAACATAAACCATTAAAAACGAGCAACAGAGCAGCGATGCAGGTAACTAGGATACCTACATGTGATGTTGAGTGGTGGTATTTTGTACGGATTATATAAGCCCGCAGTGCGGGTGCGAGTGCGGGTGGATGACGACGGTCCAGCGGGCTGCGGACCACCTGTACACTTCGCCCAGGGCGCGCGCCGTTGGGAGGCAGCTCGATATGACCTGACCTGAGGGAAGTTAGATATCTTCCCTTGTCCTTGTCTACTCGAAGCTCCTTGAAGTGTGTTTCTGTTTCTGTCGTCACTGCTGTTCTTGTCACCCCTCCTCTAGTTTAACAGGTTGGTTTGCCAATCATGGCGAACCAAGGCTACGATGTTGTCGTAGATGTTGATGCAGAGGTAAGGAACAGAACAAGACTCATATCGACTGAATTGAGAGAGATACTCACTTAGATCGAGCTTGATTATCAAGCTCATTGAATGATTTCAGAAGTTCAAGACTAATTGAGCGTCTTATCCAGGGCGATCTCGGCCATACCGATCTTCAGGAAGACCTCGAATTCCATCCTTCTAGTACGTGCAGCCAGCTAGCTATCTTCCCTTGCCAATTACCTTTTTATTCTCGACATCATTGGAAAAACTACAGAACAATCCATTTTTTGACCTGACCATGGTTGTCGTCAGACTTTGAAAACGATCCCCGAAACGCCAAAAACCAATCCGACTCAGCGCCCTTCCTAGGTGGTAGCCGCGGAGGAGGTTCTTCGCGCGGCGGTCGCGGAGGAGGACAAGATGGAGGAGGAGGCTTCACCAAGCACCGCCTGTGGTCCATCCACTACTACTCGCAGTACTTCGACGTGGACACGAACGAGGTGTTGCGCCGGTGTAAGGCGGCACTGTACCCGCGCTCCAACTTCCTCGACGTGCTAGACGGCAATCCGGACTTGTACGGGCCGTTCTGGATCGCGACGACGGTCGTGGTCATCCTGTTCCTGACGGGCACTGTGTCGCAGTACCTGGCGCGCGAGCACGACAAGCACTTCGAGTACGACTTCCGCCTGCTGTCTGGCGCGGCGGGCCTCGTGTACGGGTACACGGGTATCCTGCCCATCGCGCTGTGGGGCGCGCTGCGCTGGTTCGGCTCCTCCAGCGCAGACCTCATCGAGTGCTGGGCGCTGTACGGCTACGCGAACCTGGTCTGGATCGCCGTCGCCCTGGTGAGCTGGAGTCCGCTGACGGCGCTGAACTGGTCCCTTGTCGGCGTCGGCTTCGGCTGGACGGTCTTCTTCCTCCTGCGGAACCTGTACCCTGTGCTCAGCGCGACGGACGCGCGGACGAGCAAGATCCTGCTCATCCTGGTCGTGGTGCTGCATGCGGGGTTGGCGATTGCCATTAAGATTCTCTTCTTTGCGTGAGTTTGTCTGCCTGGACTACCTGCTAGTCAGTTGAAAGAAGCGAAGATTAACGTATGCACTGGCAGTCATGGCAGCCCCGTCTCGAAAAAGAACAAGGACCACGATGACGACGACGATGACCATGACAAGGATGACGATAAGAGACGGATGCTTTTCTAAATAGGTAGATGCAACGCGAACAGCAAGGAAGCCAAGCTTATTAGCATCAACGATGTTTTTTTTTTCTCGCACGCAGATCCACCCATGCCATGCTTTATACCTTTATATCTTGACCAATACGAATACCAATGCCAGTTTTCTTGACCCGTCGGGACCTGGTTTTTTATTCGATTGCCCTTCTACTGAAATGATTGTCGTTTCTATCTTATGATTGTCGTTTCTACCTATTGTATTGCCTTCAAGAAGGAACGTTACTTACGTGGGTTTGACGGAATACATGTATGGATTTCTGTACGGTATAGCAAGTACGTGTAGTTCTTAGTCCTAGCGAAAGAAATCGGGACTGGATGTTTTGTTCTTGTTCTTGCTCTTGCTCTTGTTTTCCAAAAAAAAAGAAAATGAAATTGGAATGTTGAAGCTGCCCCGAGAGAGATAACTTTTAATTTAATAGGACATTGACCTGCCCTCCCTCTCTTATTTTCCAAGGCGATTCATTCAGTTCCGTTCCGTTAAGATCCGTTTCATTTTATTTGTGAGTATCTTATTTCACATGACAATTGATTTGATTTGACTCCCCAACACAAACCCCGAAATAAAAGCACAAACCAAACAACCAACCAATCGAACAACCACTGAAGGAGACGACGAGTTGTTTACTTGAGCTTCTTCTTCGGGCGCAGCTGGTTGCTGTGGCCGCACTTTCGCTTGCGGCAGTTGGTGGCACGCGGGGGGAGACGGGCCTGTAGCATCATATATTAATAAAGATGTTCAGGTTAAGTCGAGATGGACGGACGACATACGTAGCACTTGCGGCAGATGGACTTCTCGCAGTTGTACTTGGAGGCGAGAGCCTTCAGGGAGGGCTCGATGATACCACCACGGAGACGGAGGACGAGGTGGAGGGTGGACTCCTGTTGATCATCCAGTTAGCCGGCTGATTCATCCTGTCGCTCTTTAACCCCTCAGAATTAACGAGATAGCATCCATATGTCGAGGAAGGCCCTTTCAGCTTCAACATCTCTCCTCTTGTTGTATTCACGAGTATATGTATGTACCTTCTGAATGTTGTAGTCGCTCAGAGTGCGGCCATCCTCAAGCTGCTTGCCGGCGAAGATCAGACGCTGCTGGTCCGGCGGAATGCCCTCCTTGTCCTGGATCTTGGCCTTGACGTTGTCGATGGTGTCGCTCGACTCGACGTCGAGGGTAATGGTCTTACCCGTGAGGGTCTTGACGAAGCTGTAGTCAAGCAGAAACCGTCAGTTTTCCATCGTTCCGTCATCAACAGTCATCAACATCGACCGAGTTATCGCCGTATTTCCGCATATTTCTGCATTTGTGTGCTCGATCGACGGGTGGCGTTGAAGACAAAGGGCAAGGGAAAGGGAGGAACCTACATCTGCACTGTAGCAGCACAAAAACATCAAATGTCAGCATTATCATCCACAGATCAAACAGCACCTGACACAAATAGCCAGGGAAACTATGACAGACAGGGGGGGACGTACTGGTTGCGATATCCGTCGATGGCTTCTTACACTTGTCGTCGGTCGCGGATTGAACAGTCGACGGGTGACAATTTGAAGGGTCTGGGACTACTCTCTCTTTCTCTCGCTTAGCGAGGGTGGGGAGTCGGACCGATGACGGATCGGGAGGATGAACCCTAGCCCTAGATGTGGTTCCGCTTTGGGATTAGGCGAGTGGCCTATTGGGTAATTGTAAATGCCTTGTATTTCAGGTATCGTTAAATTATTATTATCACAAAGTGCCGGTTTTATTTGAATTTTAAATCCAGATGGGCATTATAATGATGTAGTAATAATGCTGCTCGTCGATGGTGTACATCAGAACTCTTAAACGGTGCTCTAATTCTCTTTGTCCTCCGTTTGACCCTTCGAGATATCCGTATTTTACCATACATCGTGTATTGAATAATCTGGACGTGACATGGAGAACTCCTGTACTCCCAAGTCGTTACGATAATTTGATTATCACTACTTACGTAGTAGATGTGATAATCCCAGAACATGCGCAGTTCATTCCATATCTGACGCCTGCTCTATCTCCATCTCGTCCGCACTGGCATCACCTTGCATGGCATCTCCCTTCATAGTGCCAGCAACATGCTCTCCATGATACTCCGCTCTCCTCTGATCTTCCTGCCACTTCTGGAGCTTGAGCTCGGTTTGAAACACCGCTCTGATGAGGGAGTGTAGCGATAGCCCTGACAATTTGGCGGCAGTTTCGTAGAAGACCCGAGCAGTCTCTGGAAGACTGGATTCAGTCCGGTAGAACTGGTAAGAAGATCCTGGACGAGGAATATTATCATCATCGTCATCCCGTTCGCCAGCGGTGGCAGCATCTACCCGGGAAATTACTTTCATCGGTCGCAGCTGGCTGATCACGGTTCGAAGCTTGGAATCAATCTCTCCTTCGTCGATTTTCACCTCCGCAGGCGCACCTTCGCCTCCTGTCCGGCTGGTAGGAAACATATCTGCAAGTGGATTGGACACTACAAACGAGTCAGAGCTGTCGGGCTTTAAAATTCGAGGATTCTTTATCTCATACCTCTGCTGTCAAGCCAGCTATTCTCGTACCAGTCCAAGTAGTCATCCAACTGCTGGGCAGTCATCTTGAAAACATCGCTCTCGTTGACCAAGATTTCCTTTCCTCTTGGGAGTCTCCCTCCACTGGACGCTTTGCTGTCAAATAGTTTCTGCGTATGTGCCCACAATTTCCAGTCTATAACCTGAGCCGCTGGCTCCAACGACGATGTCGGATACCTTTTCAGCTCGTCGAAGGGGAAAAGCAGCTTCGTGGCAACGACAATGAGAGCAAGAAGCTGGGCTTCTGGCAATGCGAGATGTCTCAAACTTCTTCTCAGCGAGAGCGGGAAGCTGTATGTAAACCCGACCAGTCTCTGCAGCCGGTTTACAGCGACATATATCTCCACTGAAGCAAGCTTAGCAATACAGACATTTCAAGCGAGTATTAGGGGGTTTTCTTACAAGGCAGCGCCAGTTGTCTGATATATTCAAATAGCATAAGTGGCGCATTCAATGGAGGAAAAGAAACTCCAAAGTCGCGGTTGTACACAATCACCATCTGGTTGACAATCCTGTGTAGGCGTTCGCTGTTCAAAAGGACCTGATGTTGCTTCAATCAGCTTCTAGCTTTTAGAATTAAGACCATGCTATCTTACCAGAGTGTCTAGGTGCGCCAGGTATTCCTGGGGAAGCCTGTCCCTCATCTCCCGGGGAACAGCTTTGACAGCCCTGATGAAAGGAATCTCTTCCTTAATGGCAAATCTGACAGCCCAATCAACATTAGCAGCGTGAACGCAGATGCAGACGTAGGCAGAGATCGTGTCTCACCGATATATATCACCGACACTGACAGGCAAACGCAGCAGCAAAGCACCCAGATAGCAGAGAGCCAACGTCTCCACTAACCTGGGAGTATCAGATGCCTTTCTCGTATGGAACTGTTGTTCAGGATCCGCTTCCGTAGCCTCAGCCGCTTGCGAACTGAACAATTGTGTGGTGTCATCGTCCTCGACAGAATCGTCGAATTTGTCTGCGAGAGCTCCGAGTCGCAATGCCCAGAGGTCCCTCACCACTGTCTTTGGAGAACGCTCATCAGCACGCACTAAAAGAAAAAATAAATCCGAAGGACTCACCTCTATATCCGAAGGGAACCCCTTCTTATGAACCAGGGCATGGCACTGTTTCCAAAGAATGAGCTGATAGGCTTGGATGAAGAGACGGTACGCCTGTCGGCCACGATAAGCTAGGAGTAGCCACGAGTCAGCAACTTCGGATGTCCTAGAATGAATCAAGATGAATCAATTTGAGACCGATCGTAGCAACTGTCTACTCACTCTTCTGAATTTTTTCAGCAGCGGCTTTTTTCACCCGATTCGTTCGCCCATGCTGGCCGAAATCTTCTGCATCTTCTTCGATTTGTCGACCCTAGAAAATGCAATCATTAGAACAAAAAGCAAAAAAAAAATAATCTTTGAGACACATCTCATGGACAAGACAGTTGATATACTGGCATACCTCCTGCTGGTGACCTCGTCTACAAAACCAGAGCCCATTGTCCAGGTAGTAGCGCGTCTCGCGGCACCCTTCCTGTCCACAGACCCCACGGGTGACATACTCCATCCCGACCAGCACTTCTCATGCTGGGAATGGATAAACAACTACCTACGTGGTCGAATCGCGCGGGTCATCGCATCGATAGGTTTAACGAATGTGTTACTGGATACCTCTGGACCTATGGTACTGACGTTCTAGAATCTCCAGTCTGATGGATGGGGTGAAAGGGCTGCAGCCTGTGGGTGGATTGGAAGCGACCATGCCCGAAACAGGGTAAAATTTCGGGCTCGAACAGACTGGGTTGGTTGCCACCACACAATCAATCTTCTGGATCTGGCCGAATAATGTGGTCTATTTGAGTGGCCCTCCACAGAATACTAACAGGCTGAAAATTTTCTACGAGCTGTACGTGCTGCAAGAAAAAGCAAGCTAGACAGAAAATTGTAAATTGTAGAGCGAAAAGACATGTGAAACAAATTACGTCCGAGGGACGTTGATATAGTTCATTTTTTTTCTTGTTTGTCGAGCTATCATGATGTCAAACTCCAAACTGAACTTTTGACAGAGTGTATGTAATCTTCGGTCGTGTCAAGAGCAATTCATCGTAGGCTCAACCCAAGTGTCAAGAATGCGCGTTGACCGATATAGAGAGGAAAACAAACAAGCCAGAGGATCCCAAGGCATTGGTAGCCTCGGCAAAGACCACAAGGGTGTGAGTTCCCAAAACATCGTGAGGGGGCATGAAAACTTTGACATGAAGAGGGACAAAGGAAAAGGCGGCGCAGGATGCGTTTAAGACTTGGGGGCTTCCTTGGCGTCGACGGCGACCTCCTCGCCCATGGCAGCCATGACAACGACGTTGGTGTCCTTTCCTTCCTCCACGAACAGCTTCTGGATCTTCTCACCAACCTCACCCTCGGGCAGCTTGACATCGTCCTTGGTGTTGCCATTGTCGTCCATGAGGGAGAGGAAACCGTCATCAGTGACATCAAGCTGGGAGATGTTAGCAGATTGTATACATCAGACGCAGGGACAAAACTTACCAGCTGGAATTCCCGGCGGGTGACGTTGGGGACGTCCATGTTGTGGGTGGAAGGAGACAGATCTTCCAGCTTCTTGTTGGTGAAGATGTCCAGGGCGACCAGGTGGACCTTGGCGTGGCCGTGCTTGCCGGTCTTGGAGGTGGACATTTCGACGATCTTGCATGGGCGACCCTTGATCACAACGTAACCACCCTTGCGCAGGGCAGAGCACTGCACGGGGTAGGTCGCAGAGGCACCGGCATCGGCGCTCTCGAAGGTGTGCTCGTGCTGTGGGACAGAAAAAACAACGTCAGCTTGCTGCCATCACCACCAGAGCTCACAGACAGTCATCTCATTGGAACAGAAAAGTTCAGTTTTGGATGCATGTCGCCAACCAAAGAGGGGGAGGGTTGGAAACAAGCAAGGCGGGGCAGAGGGTACTCGCGAAGGCAGTGATCGCGGGACAACAAAAAACCTACCTGCGCGTCGTCGGCCATGGTGATCGTCGAAAGAAGAAGATTTCAGAGCGAGTCTTGCGAAATAAGAAAGAGAAGGATGGCCGAACAGAGCGGGCGCGTCGAAGGAGGTAGGAGAAAAAAAAGCAGATGAGGGAGACGGGGAGTGGGACGGGGGAGAGAAATGGGCAACCGAGCAAAAAGGCTGCTTTTTTCAGGGCGCTAACTTGCTTGGGTGTTGTGGCGGGGTCGGCACTAGCTTGCCCTAGGCTGGTATTTTCTGTATTATTATTGCCCGTCGCTGGATGGCTGCATGGACAGCCAGAGTAGTGCTGTCGAAGATAAAAAGAAAATAAAAGGAGATGAAGAAGGGAAGTACCTAGGCAGATGAGATAATATGCCGATTGTTCTTGCTGTTGCCAAATTGTGCTGGCAATAAACGAGTCAGTATTTTTGATAACACTATCAATACAAAAATTACCGTCTAGTAGAGCATTACACAAAGATACCAGTTTCCAGATTTTCTGGTTTGATATTTTGATTTTTTTTTTGCTTTATTTCTATTTTTTTTAGCAACAAAAACAATGCAGAACGAGTAGCGTGGGAGAATCTATCGTCAGTCCAGGCGGTACTCAGCTCTTCCATTTTAGGGCGTTGCTTACCGCCCAAACAGGAAGCCAGCAACGGGTCGGCATCCCCAGATTTCGGCTATAGGGACGCCGTACGGGTATGCCAGCAGCTGCTTCGGGATCATTATAATCAACAGCACCGAAGCTTTCAATTCGCCTCTTGCTCATCGCCCTACCCTCCGGTCTTCCCTGGCCGGTCAGCTGTGCTCTTGCGCAGAGAGCGTGTCGAAACCGCTCCATGCAGTGATCGGAGCAGCAGCAGCTCGCCGTTCCGTGCTGGCCTTCGAGGATGTGGCTCGATCGCCTCTCCAGCCATTCTCCCTCAGGCACGCCCCCTCCGTTCAATAATCGCTCATACTCTCCAGGTCCACGGAGATCGTCGCGCTTGTCGCCAGCTCCCCAGAATGTCCGACCCGGACTGAATCCTCGATCGTCATCGACCTCCCTGCTCGTGACCCCAAACGACTCGTCAACATCGTTACCGGACGCTGCTCGAGCGTCCAATGGCGTGGCTTCCAGGCCAGGAGCTTCACGACCGCGCCCTCCTGGTGTACCGGATCCCCTGGAGGTGCTGAACCGAATCATCGGGAAGAAGACAGCCGACAAGCCGGTCGAGGCACCCGCACAGAAACCAGCGCAGCTGGTCGAGGACATTGACTTTGAAGGGTTTAGTCTGGAGGAATTTGCTGATGGAGGGAAAGAATCGAATCGGATTCTCAACAGTGAAGTGGGCGCGCAGACGATTCAGCAATGTAGGTCTCCTATCATGTCGACAGGGCACTGTATGAACATATCTCGACTAAGCTGATCTGTGCAGTTGAGAGGGAAAGGGACAAGTTCCAAGACCTCCACAACGCCATTGCGGTCAGTTGAGCCACCTTCTCGGTTGGTATGTAGACATGCTGAGATGTTTCCAGGACTGCGATGATGTTTTGAAATCGGTCGAATCCTACCTTGCCGACTTCCAGAACGAACTGGGCGTCGTTTCGGCCGAAATCGAGAGCTTGCAGACTCGATCCGTACAACTGAATGCGAAGCTGGAGAATCGGCGCAATGTGGAAAAACTGCTGGGTCCGGCGGTCGAAGAGATTAGTATCTCACCCAAAGCTGTCCGCTTGATCGCCGAGGGCCCGATCGACGAGAACTGGGTCAAGGCTCTCAACGAGATCGAGGCTCGAGCGGCAAGCATTGAGAGTCGATCTTCCGGCTCATCAGTCAAGGCGATAGAAGACGTGAAGCCACTCTTGACGGATCTGAAAAACAAGGTAGGACGACGTTTCTTCCACGCCTGCGGCATAGACTGATGTGACTTCAGGCTGTCGAAAGAATTCGAGACTACTTGGTTTCTCAGATCAAGGCTCTTCGATCGCCGAATATCAATGCACAGATCATACAACAGCAGAACTTGGCCAAGTACAAGGATCTCTATAGCTATATTTCACGAGCGCACCCAACTCTCACGGAGGAGATCACGCAGGCGTATGTCAACACCATGAGATGGTATTATCTGTCCAATTTCACTCGATACAGCCAGGCCTTGGACAAACTCAAGCTACATCAGACGGATCGCAATGACCTGCTGGGGGGAGATCCGTCGTCTCAGAGGGGTGGTGGGTTGCTACGAACGACCTTTATCGTTGCAGCAGTTGCTAAGTATTGCAGGGAATTTTGTTCCTGGAGGGAGGGCCGGTCCTGTGGGCCATGACCCGTTCGCTCTCGGGAGAAGAATCGACATCCTTAAGACTAGGAACCACATGGCGATATCGTCCTATGTCGCCGAAGAAGACAAGTCCGTCCACGGGTTTGAAGTGCCGTTCCGGAATTTCAACCTTGCTCTGGTCGACAATGTGTCTGCCGAATATTCCTTTATGACTGAGATGTTCGCGGCCAAGACATACCATCAGATTTCTCGGAGGGCCATTGAGATCTTTGAGCCGGTGTTTGCTCTCGGACAGAGTTTGACCAAACAGCTCATCGAGAACACTACCGATTGCCTGGGGGTCCTGCTTTGTGTGCGGTTGAACCAGCATGCCGCCTTTGAGATGCAACGGCGCAAGGTACCTGTGGCCGATTCGTACATCAACGGGATCAACATGCAGCTCTGGCCTCGGTTTCAGCAGATCATGGACATGCATTGCGAGTCTCTGAGGAGGGTGGCGTCTGGTGCGGCGCGGAGCTCCGTCTCCGCTCTGTCATTGACAGCAGACGACGCCAAGCAGTCGTCTGCGCCTCATTTCCTCACGCAGCGATTTGGCCAGCTCCTGCATGGCATATTGACGCTCAGCAATGAGGCAGGGGATGATGAGCCGGTGTCGAATAGTTTGGGACGGCTGACTGCAGAATTTGACTCGCTTCTGACGAAGCTGAGCAGAGGTGCTGGCGACGCGAAGAGTCGGGAGCGATTCCTCTACAACAACTACTCTTTGATACTGACCATCATTAGCGTATGTACCTTTTGCCTAGATTTCACTTTCGTTTCTATGCTGATGCTGATGCTGATCTTCGTTAGGATACGGATGGCAAGCTCGCAGTGGAACAAAAAGAGGTATGATACACGCCCTATCTATTCCCCCTTTGTCAGGCTTACAGCTCGATTGCTGACATTCTGCAGCACTTTAACGAAATGCTCAAAAATGTTTCGCGGCGGAGTTGAATATACGGGTTGTCAGTGTTAGTCAGGTATTTCAGTTTATCAGCGCACGATACCAAGTTCGAGTTTGTCTTGTCTTAGCGATCTAGGTAATTTTCTGTGAATAGCTTTTGCATGTTCGATAGAAGGGATGAAGTGAAATAATGATGGATTGGGAGCCAGAGGATATACTCATCACATTCTAGCATTTTCATGTAGATATCAGCCTCTTGGTCGGTACCGATTCCCTAGCTTTCCACACCGATGTAGTAACGGCTACGGTAGACAGTTGTTACTATCGAGTCAAAACGAGAAATTAGCGATCTGGTGCACAATTCATTGCTAGTTACGAGCAATAAATAAGATATGAACGATCAAGAAAGACATCCTCAAGATCATCAGGCTATCAGCTGATAAGAGAAGCTATCAGTCTTATCGCCGATCCCGGTCTAAACGCCGCGCGATAGCGGAGATCCGCCGAACATTCTTTCCTTGTTGAATGACACAACGAGCCACAGCAGCTCTGGCACGTGTGCTCAGAGTCGTGGCTATCCGTGAGCAGCAGAAGAGGGGGAAGAAGAAAGAAAAGAAGAAGGAAAGAAAATGGCCATTCGCCTGGGTGTTCCCGGCCCAGCTCGACGGGCTATTCTGCGACGATGCTTCTCGAGCACGCGTGCCTCCAGCGCGGACTTTACTCATGCGGTATGCCCACTATCTACACCCTTTTCTGACAGCTTGGTTATTAACGTTAGCTCTGGAGTTGACTGACTATACTAGGTCATTGGCGCTGGTGTCGTAGGGCTTGCGGTCGCACGGCAATTGGCGGCGAGAGAGGGCACGTCGACGGTCTTGCTGGAGCGGCATGGAGCTGCTGGGACGGAGACGAGTAGTCGCAATTCGGAGGTAGATATTTCCCTGGACTATTCTTTTTCTAGATATGATTCTTCTGTTCGTTTTTGCTGCTTATCAATTTCTAACGATATTCTCTAGGTCATCCACGCCGGCATCTACTACCCCCCGGACTCGCTAAAGACGAAGCTCTGCGTCAGAGGCCGCGAGATGCTCTACGACCTCTGCGCGAAGAAGGGCATCCCCCACCGGAACACGAAGAAGTGGATCGTCGCGCAGAACGACACCCAGTGGGAGGTCTGTCTCAAGCTGCACGAACACGCCCGGTCGATCGGCGTGCCGACGCGCTTTGTCGGAAGGGAAGAAGCGGCGCGACGAGAGCCCGACGTGCGGGCTGAGGCGGGCATCGTCGAGAGTGAGACCACCGGCATCATCGACAGCCATGCCCTGATGACCTTCCTGCAGGGCGATTTCGAAGACCGCGGCGGGGATTGTGCCTTCCTGACGGCGGTGACTCGGATCGAGCCGGTGGATGGTGGCCAGGGCGGATATCGGATATTTGTTCGGTCGCCTGACGGTTCAGAAGACTCGATCACGGCGGCTGTGCTCGTCAACAGTGGCGGGAACTCTGCGTGTCAGATCAGCAACATGGTCCTGCCCAAGGAGCGCCACCGGACTCCGTACTACGCCAAGGGGACGTACTTCTCCTACGCGGCGTCGCGGCCGCGGCCCAGCACGCTGGTCTATCCCGCCCCGGTGCCGGGCCACGGCGGCCTGGGCACGCATCTCACGCTGGACATGTCCGGACGGGTCAGATTCGGGCCGGACGTCGAATGGGTCGACGACCCGAACGATCTGAAACCCAGTTCGGCACGACTGCAGCAGGCCCTGCCGGAGATCAAGGCGTATCTTCCCGGTGTAGATGTCGATGCTATCGCGCTGGACTACTGCGGTATCCGGCCGAAGCTGCACCGTGGCGGCGCCAACACCAGCGGCAAGGGGTTCCAGGACTTTGTCATCCAGGAGGAAGAGGGCTTTCCGGGGTTTATCAACCTGTTGGGCATTGAGAGTCCGGGGCTGACGAGTTCGTTGGCTATTGGTGAGATGGTTGAGCAGTTGATATATGGTCGCTCTTGACATTATTTTCTTTTCTTTCTTTCTTTCTCTTTCTTATTATTTTTTTTAACTTCTTGTATATACTCATGACTTCCACGGACATACCGATACATACATACTGGTTATAGGAACCGGAAGAACGAACAAAAGAACGAAAGAAATTGCGACTGAACAACTATGACAGAATGTTAATCAGTGACATCCTTCAGATCTACTACACAGCACTGACCTCCCAGACATCGACATGTTACCTGTTCTGTGTCTTGCCAAACAGAACGAATTCATTGAAATGGATAGAGAGTTTGCGTATGATATCACCCTGTACTGTTCTAATTTAACGCTCCTTTCCCGACTTTTCAAAAAAACAGGTACACGGACGATCCATCTCGGTCCTGGAACTGTCGGCCAAAGACCATTCTACACGGGGGTATATATGAGAAGATGTCACCTTGCAGACTGGATCGTGAGCCGCCTTTCTATATACCTCCATCACCGCCCTCGCCATCGTCGGCTCGATCCCTGTTTTCGGTCCCGCCTCCATCCCCAGCAGCGTATCCTTGATCATCATCTGCGTCTTGAATCCTGGCGCATAGTCATTGCTACTGGGCACGTGGGCGACCACGCCCGGCACGAGGTGGACATGATTGCACATCCACGACTGGCCTGAAGAGTGCCGGATGGTCTGGTAGAGGAGGTGCTTGTCGATGCCGGACCGGATACCGATGGCTAGGGCTTCGGCGATAGCCAGCAGGATTGTTCCGGCCAGGTAGTTATTGCTGATCTTGGCCGCGAGCCCGTTGCCTAGGCCGCCGCAGTAGAAGAGCTTGTTGGGTCGCCCATCATGGTGACGGCTGTGTGAAGCCGTTTCGTTAGGGGGTTGTTATCAGACGAGGTGATTTTTTTTCATGCCCGATTAGGAAGGTCAGCGTGTCTGCTTTGGCGGCTGGTAGGCCATCCTGGTGAGAAGAAATTCAGTACATATCCAACAGAAAAAAAAAAAGAAAAAAAAGAAAATCAACGGGATAATTTTGCATTGAATATTTCAGCATACGGATGCCGGCGTATCGACAAAACGCCCCTGTCCTGCCTCCGTCTCGCCGTCCCCGCGTCGATGGTACTACACTCAAGCATCAACCGCCCCGGACTCCTCTCAGCAGCAATCACCCGTCGACTGGATCGAGATACAGACAGACAGACAAACTGACAAACCGACTGACGTGACTGACCGGTAAGAGTAATTCAATCAATAAAAAGTAAAAGGATATGTCAACGATAGATGATATACCAGTCTAGATAGATAGATAGGTACAGTCCACAGGAAATAATACCTAATCGATCGATCGATCAAAAGCAGACTGTAGACTGGTACACAGACAGACAGACAGACTGACTGACACTGAAACTGAAACTGGAGCAGGAGAGATAGTTTCGTCCTCTCTTTCCTGTCTGTGACTATGGTGTTAGTAGGGTAGTCGGAGTAGTCCAAGTTGAGGTAATGGGTACTGGACTTAGGTACTGGGCTCCCTTAGGTAGATTACATGCACAGTTCCTGCACCTGATCAATCCCCAACATCATTATCAGTACCATACCATTAACTACCATGATCACCCTCATTACTACATACAATTGTATTATTACAATAAACACATATGTTCCCTATGTATAGCTGCCTGCCTACCTAGCTACGGCATGGGTTACATCTATCCATGGATTACCTAGTAGGTATGCATCAGTGAGGTTGGAACCCACTTTTTATTTTTAGTTCATCTTTAACTACATAAACATACCTTCGTAACTTAACTTGCTAAGTAGCCATGTGGCTAGGTACGTCTCTGGCTAGAGTGGTGTCAACCCCAGGTTTTGGTGGATCCTTGGATCTAGATGTTGGGTTAATTACCGTTAGCTGGGGTACACACAGTACCTAAAGTACCTACTCCGTACATGAGATGGATGGATAGCTAGGTGGGGTAGGTACCTAGATTAGAATATCTTAGGCCTTTTGGAGAATTATTCGCCTTCTAGTAGGTATATACCTTCATAGGTACTATCCTAATGTAATATACTGGGAGGAGTGATGGAGTAAATGACTATCTAACCTGAGACTTTGACTATGTATGCAAATACAGTTCTGCTGTACGATATGATCTGCTGTCAATGAAGAGGTTACTATCTTCGACAGAGACCTATACTATCCAGTCTCTGCTTTTCTTTTACGTATGTCCTTTACATCTGTTGATATCAACTCTTACAGAATCAGCATCCATCTCCTTCCTTTGTCTTAGGTATATCTTTGCTTGGTTTATAGGCAAGATTACTTCTACCTAGAACTTCCAGGTGCTAATATTTTTTTTCCTGTTCCCTGTTATTACTATTATTGTAGTTAATACTACCATACTACCTAGGTATTTTTAGAAGTCTAGAGTAGACTAGACAAGACTCTATTCTATTCTATGGTTCTGAGGCTATATGTATAAGACACTATTGGGGCAAAGGCACTGCTTCTGAAGCAGTTTGGCTGGCTGGTCTTTTTTTTTTTGACTATGGTAGTCGAGTTGCTATAGTGGTTCGATTATTACAAGTACAGTACAATTCTATATATCCTGTTATAGTCCCTAGGCACTTTTTGTCTATTTTTTTTGTATAGGTTCTAGTACATAGTATATTTTTCCTACCTAGGAAAGCGAAAAAAAACCGTTCATTGAATTAAATTATTCTTTTCAAGTCATTGATTGAGTTCAGTCTATTAATGAGATACATACTGGGATTTTCTTTCTTTCTTTCTTTCTTTCTTTCTTTCTCTCTTTTTCTGTCTTCTTTCCACCTTTATAAAGTAAAAGTTCATGTTATGTTCATTATTTTATGGACATATAATCTAGATTTATGGGCACATAGATATAATTACGGGCACATAGATTCTATTCTAATACATACTTTGATCGTCGGGGATCTGTGTGTAACAATGTCAATGTAATAATTGTAACGCGCTCATTGGCAAAGAAGGGGAAAACAAGAACTAGGGCTAAGTAAGGATCATATATGACAGTAAATAAATGATGAGAATGAGAATGAGAATGAATGAATAATACCTATCTCTCACTCAGCAAGTGCCTGCCTGCCAAAAGATTCCTGCCAGCCAGCCAGCAGCAACAGCTATCTACCTACCTAGGCATATATGTATCTCACTTCGTCGTCTCGTCGTCTCGTCGTCTCGACAATATCCTCCAGCTTGGCACGATCAAGGAACCTCTCCTCATCGTCGGCAATCTGCTTCGCGGCGGGACTTTGATCTCAAGGGCGAGGCACAGTTGGACACAGTTTGAAGGATCCATTTAACAAAGAGCATGACTCCTAGGCTGTGAACTTAGTCAACAGCCGGAACGAGTCAGGAGTTCCCCATCATCGGCCAGAGATGTGCGAACTTGAACGCTCTAGCGCTGGCTGCGTTGAAATCTCCTACCAGAGCGCTCACTCAGTGGAGACCAAATCGATCGAGAATTCCGATTCCGATTCCTTTGGAGACGTTCCTGATAATGATAATACCCCTATCGCAGTTGGCCGTGAGCCGGGAAAATTCGACCACGATTAGCCAGTCTACAGAGGAAATGAGAAGCATGAACCTGGCCATCTTGAGTGGAATAGAAAAGTATATATCTAAACAACTGCAAAAAAAAAGTGTCTAACAAAAACATCTCGCCATGCCTTTTTAACTTTATGACCCGGACCCAACACCTGAGGAAAAGAGAGAGTCGATATGATATGATACAAGGGTGTAGGAAGAAAAATCACGATCGTAGAGGATAGGAGGGAAATCAAGCAATCGCCTTTTCTGTTGGAGGTGGAGGAGGAAGCTAAATTGAATGCCATGAGTCAGTCGGAACTATCCCATTGTGGCGAAGCTGAGCAGGGAGATAATCTCACCTCTAGCTTTGTGTTATCTGCCATCATCCTTTGGAATCCAATACCGACACCCTCGATAACTGCCAGGAAAACAGCGCACATAATGGCCGAATTTCGGGCAGCCTTAAATCCTCCTCTAATCGCTAGACAACCACCAGTGAAAAAACCCGCGATAACTAGGAGGAAGTTCGTCAGTATATGGCATGACATCGAAATTCAAACTGATCGGAAGCTGACGTACTGGCATTGTATGGGTCCTCCTTCTTCCGGATTCCCTTGATCGCGCAATCAAACGTCGAGAACATACCACCCCATACGCCGAAGTTGCCGCCCAGAACGGGTGCGCGCGCCTTGATGGCTGTGATGGCTCCTATCCGTCGCTCTCCATAGGGGCTGTTTCTGAAACCTTTAACACCGTGCCAGACTGCACCACCGATAGCCTATACAGAGTCAGTGACGAAATATATCAAAATCCAATTTTGGAGTAAACGTACACCCATGCAGAAAGCTCCTCCAAAGTCAGATAATGCGACCCTTGTCACATCGAGTCAGTAATTAATTAGAGATGGAGATACAGAAAATTATTACCAGGGACAGGGATCGCGCGAGTGATCCATTGTGTCGAAAATCAAGAATAAGTCTGTAAAAAAAACGAGGAGAGAGTCACAAATAAAAAGAAAAAGAAGACCACAGGAGTGCTTGGTCTGCGGCAGATAGCTATTAGAATGCTATCTTGAAGGTAAAGGAAAGGTGTTGATAATAGCGAAGTCGGCCAAGAGTTGGATCACTTTTTTGCTGTCTCGGAAAGCATAACGTGACCGTAGTCGGAATCAAGGGCCAGTGTCACGTGACACCTACATGTACTATACTCCGTACTCCCCATTTGCCACACTACGCCACATCACATGACTTACCGCCCTTGGTGGAAATCTTATCTTATCTGATTAAAAATCTGTATGGTGAGAAATATTAGTAATTCTGATTTACATACAAACTCGCGACTTATTTCAATGATTTTTTTTTATGTGTTTTAAAGCGCTATATATCACGATTTTGAAACTAATTAAATTAAAATTCAGAAGGCCTTTCTAAACTCCGCGCCGCGTTGCCTGCGACCGCACCTAGGCCAGCTCATCTGCTGTTTCTCATTTGAGTAATTCTTGAATTAGGTAGCCTTAAGACCTGATTTGTACACTGATTTGTCAGCAGGTCCTTAACCTATCTAAGTGCTAGATGGAGTGTTAGATTGACTATGACTGTGACGGCTTCTGGTTGAGCACTTCCTCAAAGACGTCCTCATGATATTCCCTATGATGTGCTTG
This sequence comes from Rasamsonia byssochlamydoides, assembly GCF_041956645.1. Classification (NCBI taxonomy): domain Eukaryota; kingdom Fungi; phylum Ascomycota; class Eurotiomycetes; order Eurotiales; family Trichocomaceae; genus Rasamsonia; species Rasamsonia byssochlamydoides. Next base: position 712,570 of record NW_027192386.1, on the reverse strand, counting down.
CTTCAGCAGGAAATAACAAGCTTTGTCTCAACTCTGACATGTTCGTCTAAATTCAATTACTGTGGCAAGCTTCTCATGGATAGTATCCTAATAACATTAAGTGAGCTGTTAAGTTATTGGGGGAGGTTCTTGCCAGTCTTCCAACAGGCAGATCATCATGCGACGATGGCTTTCAAATTGCGCCATAAGATCCCATTCATTTTGCCTATAAAGATCAATGTATAGTAATAGAGATTAGAGAGGTCTATTATTACTGTCATAATAATTATTATTCCCTACTAGTCTATACCTTCTTCCCGTTAAGTATAATGGGGTAACGGTTCCTGTGGATTAGAATGACGGGAGGCAAGCAGCTAAAGCTGGTCTGTAATAATATTCTTGAAATGATATTTCTCTACAGACAGCCATTAGCCATCGTAATTACCATCTACTAATGTACAGAGGGAGATGCACTGGCCATAGTCCGTACCATCATAAGATAAGGTGCTTCATGAAGTTGATCCATGAACAGTACAATGATTCTAAATCTCAGGAGAACTCAGGATCGGATTTTTTTTTTATAAAGTAAATACATTAATACAGTATTGTACTCAGATTGTGTTCAATCCATTAATATCCTCTATCTGCCGATCTGAAGTTAAGTTGACAGCTCTTCTTCTATAAAAGCTATTGTTATGGTACGGGCATATAAATGGATTCTAATACATACTTTAATCGTTGAGGATCTGTCTGTGTCATAACTACAACTCGCTCAGTGGCGAAGAAGAGAAAAAACAGAAAGAAAAAACTCAAGCAGAGTAAGGAGATTATACATTCTAATGAGTGATGAGAATGAATAATATTCTTCTGCAGCAGTCCGTCCTTACTCCCGACAGTAACAGCAAGTGCCAGCCAACCGACCAAAAGATTTCCTGCTCAGGGACAAACAGACCCAAACTAACCAGCAAGCAGCAGCTACCTACCTACCTGAGTAGGCAGGTATGTAGGCATGTATCTAACGTAGGCATTGTATATCAATCTACTTCGTCGTCTCGATCACATCCCCCAACACCACAACCCCCAACTTGGCACGATCAAGGAACGTCTCCTCATCCTCAGCAATCTGCTTCGCGGCCTCGGGCGCGTGGATCTTGGCAGCAAAGGCCTGGAACGCCGCCTGGTCGGCAAAGGTGAGCTCGGCGAGGGCATCGTAGTCGAAGTCAGCCTGGGAGCCGACAAGCACAGTGGCTGGCGTTTTGGCGTTGCGCTCGGAGGCGCCTGAGGCAGCTTCCTCCTGCTCAACGGTCGTGCGGGCGAGGTAGCGGCGGGTGTGACTGAGAGGGAAGTCTGGTCCCGCCAGGCGTTGTAGGAGAGAAATATGGCTCTCGTAGCGCTGCTTGAATTCCTCGGGTGAAAGGCCTGGTTTGCGGTAGGCAATGACGAGGACTTTGAAGGTCATGATGGAGATGAAGTTGAAGATGAAGATGATGGATGGGTTGGTTATTGAGTTGTGTATGTAGAGTTCTTTTGTTGTTTTGTTGCTGTTTCTTCGAGAAGACTTCTGAGAAGAATGGACTCTGTTTTTAGGGGATTCCTTCAAGGATGTTTTGTTTGTTGAGAAGCTGATGATGATGCCCCTCGCTACCCCGCAGGATTTCAACCCTGTCAAGGTCAGTAATGATTGTCAGGTCGTGCCGCAGTCGTGCCGCATTATTGTTATTTGATATTTATTTATCTTATCAGGGGACAATTGATGGCATCATCTGTCCAGGGTATACAGTACGGACCCCAGAGTGCTCCGTACTCCATGCTGATGCGTTGGGGGCCAAATTGAGATGCACATCCGCCCCTCACTTAGTGTTCATTTTCGTTTTGCCATGTAAAAGAAAAATTATTTCTAAGCATAGAAAGCCTATAGAGAAGCCTATAAAGGCATACTGTAGGCAGATCTAAAAATATGCCCTGCAGAGAGAGCACGCAATTACCGCTGCATGTAGATCTTGACTTGGCTAAGTGGCCACTGCGAGAGCATCACAGCCGGTAGGTGTATAACATAGTCGTAGAGATGCGAAGACGAAACGAAGACGATTGATTGATAACCTTGTCAGAGGTCAATCAAAGTATTAACCTGCGCATCAAAGGGTAGGAGGACTCGCAACTGTTCTCTTTCCTACTATAGGACCCTGGAAAATCCAGATACAGATATATCCGTAACAACAAAACAAAACTGGTCCGTGAGATATCAATTCAAGAGGATTCTGTAATAGTCATCTATTGGTTAGTTATCACTGTCTGTAACTCTTTTGCCTAAAAGAGACAATGTACTCACGTCTGTCCAAATGCGGTAAATCGTCCAGTTACCTAGATAGGTAGGTAGGTATAATAATAGTCCATCCAAACGTCAAATCCTACGGGTTAGAACTTATCCTGGTGATTGATCCGTGCTTGATGGGGATGGGGCCATCCCAGTCGAAGTACCGAACAAGGGTCCGAGCTGAGTGGGAGCAGGAGGCAGCTATGGCCCCCAGACAGGCAGGCAACAGCAGACGAACTATTGAAAAACGGCGCGTTGATTTTTTTTTTCCTAGAAGATGACGTATCTGTAGAATGGATGATGCCATGCCATTGAAAAGGGTTCGTGTGTATGTTGGTCGCATGTGACAGGAGGTGTTGCCAAAGGATTCATTCAGTCGTATTGTATGTAGGGTATTGTATCATATAGTACGGTACAATACAGCACATACAGCGACTTGGAATAACCAATCAACAGTTCCTTATTCAGGAAGTAGGTACGTACTGTAATAGATCAGGATCAATCAATCATTCAGGTCTTTTAATTTTATTTATTTAGCAAGAAATCACTCTTAAAAAATTGTTCATGTGTGTGGTTATAAATTAAATTCCAGACCCTATGCAACTATACAACTTACCTAGATAGTTAGCTAAGGCTTATCTGTAGCATCACTATCTTCACCAAGTCTAACAATCAATCAATAATTCATGCATGTTCCATAGTGAGCAGGGCAGGTAGCACTAGATGAAAGTATTATTTTAGGTAGGTAGTAGTTAACTAACTTGGAAGGTAGCAAGTCCAGCGTGGCACTGGCATCACAGGCATGCGAAGGATTTGGTTTAATTTATCCGCCCCTAAGTAGTAAGCAGGATTTAAGCAGCAAGCCTAAGTAAGCCACTGCCGCCAACCCACTACGGTACGGACCCTAACCTAAACCTAGGACTCTCGCTAAGACCCCCGGTAGGATCCCAGAATTAGATACATGCCTGGAATCAGACAAAAATAGACTGACGATTCGATTCCAAAGGTTCGTCCCAGCCTCTCCATTAAGAGGGCGGTTTTCCCTGTCTACATAACTAAGGAACTGATCGACAAACACCCGTGTGAATTAAACTAGCTATCCATCTGCATGTAGGTATGCACTATGCACAGTACAGTACATACATGCTTAGGCACAGAGTATGGAGTACTCCATCGTCTCTGTTGACAGATTGGAACCTTGGTTGACTATGAGAACCTAACTCATTCAGGCTAGTATGTAGTATTAGGGCTTTAGGCACGGCTGTTTTCGCTTCCAAGTTACTAAGGTTAGGTATGTACCTCATAGGAACCATCTCCTAGGCAGCCCAACTGAAACGACTTTACCATTTCCCGTTGTTATAATGGAGCATCTGGCAAATCGGAAACAAGCCATGCAAGTCGACCAGGCTACCTGGGACAAGTACGATAAAGGGTGGGTCAAGCGAGCCCTATTCGACCCAATGCAATACAGCAGGTAAGTCCAGGGCTGAAGGAAGGGAACAGTGGCTGACATGAACAATCAGATTCAGAGAAAACAAGCTCAAGGAATTGCGTGGACTCCTCGATGACCACCAGCGCGAACAACGGCCAGACTTGGCACAAGTGTGCCAGAAGCAGATTCATTGGATTGAGGAGTTCACTCCTCCGGGGCCTGTGTATGTTGAACTTCAAATCTCATCTGGTATCTAATTCACTGAGCTTCTTTCTACTCGCCCTAGCTTTCCCCCATCTGAACCCGCAGGTCTTGAGCCCATTACCTACTATCAGGTTGAATTTCTCAAAACTTTCCTTGCTACGAATCCTGATACGCACGATTCAAATAAAGCGAATATTGCTGCTGTGAAGGCATATCGTTCTGGAGACCTCAGCCCACAGCCCAACGTTACAACGTACTGGTACGCTGGGGTCCAAAAGGGAGATCCGGGACCACCCGGCAACCGCAGCAAGGCGCTTTCGGAGTGGGAAAATCAGCATGGAAAGTCTGCACTGTGGATCGAAAAGGTATGCCTTGCCTTATATCCCTCTACCATAGGATCGGGTGACTGAAAGATTCCTCTATTTAGGTTTCTTTGGACATAATTCCTTACATTCGTCAATAATCACATGTCGTCAATGCCAACTCGATCGACTGCTGTCAACCATATGAATAAGAAAAACAAATGGGTATAATACTGAATAACGAGCTAGGCCTCGAGTCTCTTCATCTCCATCCTTTCTAACCCTAACCCTAACGGGCATGTCATTAATGCTGCGAACTGACTTCAAAGTCCCTCCGCACTCCAATCTCGCCCGCTTTCACCGGCAGCGGCGGAGTGATGTTTCCCGCGGCGACCGGCTCGACATTCGTGTCCCGGTCGGAACGGGCGAAGAATTGGTTCTGATAGTTGCGCAGACGCACGTGGTCGGTGCTGGCCTCCAGGTCGCTTGCCTTGTAGTAGCGATTCCGCGAGCCGTGACGGTGAGGGTAGAACACTGGCCCCAGCGTGGGCACGCAGGCGACCACAATGCCCACGGCCATCTCGGCCACGGTGAGGATGGCGCTGTCGGCGGTGCAGTACGTAAAGTCCAGGAGACTGCAGTCCAGGACTTTGATGATGCGAGCGAGATTGATCCCGGAGATGCTGTATCCTCGTCAGACATGACTGAGTCTGCAGGCAGTTGCAGCTGGCTTACCTCAAGCCCAGGGCAAACGTAGCCAACACGGCCGCTTTCTTCTGCTTGGCCATCTGCAGTTTCCAGACGACTGGAAATGGCAACAACACAATCACCACATCCAACACCATGTTGAATGATGCCGCGACCAGTTCGGCCGTGGCCTCGTCACCGCAGACGCCATGCAGCGTCTTATCCCAGGTAAAAGCAATGGGCCGACAAATAGTCAGAATGGTGATGATACTCCCGATGAAGAAGAGCCCGACGATGGTCATGCTGGCATATGCAAAGTAGCCGATTATAGGTGTTGGGAAGATCTGAATGTAGAGACAAAGAATGGACAGCCGAAAACTGGCAATTGAGATGGACCAGAAGAATTCGGACGCAAAGAATGTCTACACAATCCATCAGCGGGATCACTTGCATGCTGACAACACACGCACCTTCAATGCAATTGTCAGCTGTGGCATCGTAAGCTGAGTGATATGGAGCCCAATGCCGCCGTCAATAGTTCCTATCATGGTATCGATGCTGTATGCGAGAAGTCCGACCTGTCGTCATCTCATCAGTATTGTCCTTGCAGGCGTTATTTTTGCGGTCTTACCAGCGAGACGGTACAGAGGATATCATGGACCTTGATCTGCCGACGCAAAAGCGAAATGGCGTAGAAACGAAGGCCCACGGCGACAATGCTCACGACATTGAGCACGACGTAGGACACAATCACGGCGATTTGCTTTTGCACGAGGTGAGCCATGATGAGCTGTCTCCAAGCAATGCCAATGCCTCGATACCAATCAACTAGAAAAGACATACATCATCAATAATGAAGGTGGACGAGATTTAAGTTGAGAGCAGCAGGAACTCCACATGCAGTTCGTCCCGGCGGATGCCCGCACTGTCTGCCCACTTCACAGTCGACAAACAGCTCCACGCCCGCTGCATGCGAGAGCTGGTAGCATGCGACATCATGGCTGATCAGAAGCAGGGATTGGTCGGATTGTAGATGATTGTCGGGGTGGCGTTTTTAAGATCAACCGAACACACGTGGGGGCCATGGGTTGCAGGTAGCCAAGGTAGCTAAGAAGAGGAGGAAGAAGTACTCCGTAGAGGAAGAGAAGACCGTTGATTCTCGCGATCGACGGGACGGGCCGTACCGTACGGTATGGTACCGTATGATCCTGCCGTTTCCACCGTTTCTAGAGGAGACAAAAATAGTATGACCTCGCATCTCGCCGATCTTCTCTCTCAGGATGAGAAAGATCACTTGGAAAGACACAAAATGTGGAGTCTCCATAAACTGTTCACGCACCAAGCTAAAAAAAAAAAGAAACCTTAGCAAAAGAAACCTCTTAGTATAGTAAATAATATTAATTAGAAGGAGTATCTTCGTCGGATTCTATGGTAGATCTCGATTCTCGACTGCCACGTAATTTATATGTACTGTAGTGTGCATGACGATTCTCCAATAAAGAAATCAATAGCCGGTTTTTAATGGAACAATAATATAGAACAATAATTAAATAGTTGTTGCCATTATTATTCACATACATAATTCTTAGTCTTGGGGACCAGATAGATAGATAGATACTTTGTTGCTATTATCTATCTACTGTAGGTTCGAGATTATTAAGTTTCTTGACTATGAGGAGCTCACCTACTACCTATTTCTGCTTTTGAGCGAAATGCTCATGTTGTTAGCCTTTTCTGAAGAGAGACAGAAAAAAAAAAGAAAAAAAAAGAAAAAAAAAGAAAAAGAGAGAGAGGTCCTACCTTTCCCCCACTTTCCACTATCTTCGTAAATAGAAGGGTAGATAGAAGGTCCAACGCTCGCTCTCCACCTCCTCACATCTCCATAGATAAAAATCGCTGAAAAGCTGACTCCTGACGACTTAACTTAACCTCAAGAGGATTGTTGAGATACATACAATATATACCTATAGTATATAATATATACATACATCCCCCTGATACTGACTGTGTCAGATTAATCAAATCACAATCAGTCAGTCAGCAACGTCTTCGATTCTTTCAGATTCATTCCCCGGGGTAGCGGTACCAAAGAAAGATAGTTGACTAGAGATTTTCCTAAGTAAAACAAAAAAAATTACCGGGTTGAGATCTTTCTGTGGTATATATGTACATATACCTATGTATGGAGTATATGTCTACTCTGTAAAATACTGCCTATATAGTACACAACAAATCGAAAAAGAAATCTGCATCGAAATCACAGAGATGGCTGAAAGAGACGCCTCATATGCAACAATGCCTCAGATCTGAATCAAAGAACGAACTACCGAATGACTCCCTTCGCCCGCAATTCTTGGATTCTCTCCTCGCTCAGCCCGACGACCTCTCGCAATACTTCGTCTGTATGCTCGCCTAGCAGCGGCGGCGGAGACCGGATGCTCGGGTTTGCGTTCGAGTACTTGACCGGCGGGCTGAGGACCTTGATCGGCCCGCACACGGGGTGCTCGATCTCCTGGACCATGCCGCGTGCTTGCGCTGGAAGAGAGTTAGTCATGTCGCTGCATCTCTATATCTTCCTGTCTGGATGGGGCCATACCATGCTCGTGGTTCAACGTATCCAGCACATCGTTGACAGCCGCATACGGCAGACCACACCCCTCAAAAATCTGCAGCCACTCCTTCGTCGTGCGCTTCTTCGTCTCCTCCTCGATCAGCGCCTCCAGCTCGGTCCGGTTGCGTACCCTCTCGTTGTTGGTTACGAATTTCGGATCGCTCTTCCATTCCGGTCGCCCCAGTTTGTCGCATAAAATCCCAAACAGTCGGTCGTTGGCGCCGCCGATGAAGATGTCGCCGTCGGCGGTTTTGAAGCCTTGGTAGGGCACGACGGATGCTGTGCAGCCGTTAGCATGGAATGTCCCCTGTCAGTGAGGGTAACGGTGGTAAGGGCTTACGATGGGCAGTCCCCCATCTCCCGGAATCGCGCTTCCCGCTGACCAGCACCGACTCGGCCATGTTGGCCAGCGTCGCGATCTGGCAGTCACTCAGACACACGTCCAGATGCTGGCCCTCGCCAGTGTGTGCGCGCGCCAGCAGCGCCGCCATGATCGAGTTGCATGCATACAGCCCTGTCGTCAAGTCGGTCACCGCCACACCTACTTTCACCGGAGGCCCGTCTCGCGAGCCCGTCAGGTGCATCAGGCCAAACTCAGCCTCGACCATGACATCAAAACCCGGCCGGTTGCGATAGGGCCCGGTCTGGCCGTAGCCGGTGATGCTGGCGTAGATCAGGCGGGGGTTGATCTTGCGGATGGATTCGTAATCCATGTTGTACTTCTTGAGCGAGTCCGGCAGGTAGTTTTCGACCAGGACGTCGCAGTCTTTGGCCAGCTGGTGGAGGATCTCGACGCCTTCGGGGTGGGCGAATGAGAGGGCCAGCGACTTTTTATTGCGGTTGACCTGGATATCTATCAGCATGTCTGTAATCTATGCCTCACTCTTTTGGTGTCTTACCGAAAGATAGTAAGCACTCTCTCCTGGGCCCTCTCTCCCGTCCTTGTATTCTGCAAAAGGCGGACCCCAAGCTCTCGTATCGTCGCCTCGTTCAGGATGCTCAATTTTGATAATTTCCGCTCTGACGAGTCAGCAGTTGCCTTGTCTTCACCGTATAGACTATATATACCCCAAATCACCCAGTATCTGCGTACAATACGGCTGTAGGGAGTCAGTAACCCTTCTCGAACAGAGGCAGGTCACCAACTCACCCCCGCCAACACGCGACTCATATCCAGGACTCGAATGCCTGCGAGCGGGAGCTTGCTCTTGCTGGCTGCAGCAGCACCCGCTGGCGTTGATGAGGAGATCCCTCTCCGAAAAGGAGATAAGCGAGATGTGCGATAGGCACTGTTCCAGCCACAGGCATGACCGCGAGACGATTGTCGAGAGGTAGCAGCAGCACTTGCGTAGCAGGATCTGCCAATTGCCAGCTGCCGCTGCAGCGGTAGTAGGGAACTCCGCATTTTGTTTACCCTGTATAACTAGAGGTGGTTATTGCCGATTCTCTCAGAGAGCGTAGCAACCAAAGACAGACAAAATTCGAGAAAAGAAAGACAATTGACAATGCTTGTTATTCAATGATCATCATTTCAATTGAAGTTGTCGGAGTACATCGGTGTTGACAATGAGTATTAACTACTCCGTAGGTGTTGCGATCTCCGAGCGGAGGCCCCACAAACTCAATGGAAGCCTTTAACTAACTCGGGGATTGGCTTAACTAAATTCATTTGTTAGGGAACAGCTGCAGGTGGGTTTAAGGCACCTTTTGACCCCACATTCTATTATTACAGTATTGTCTTCTGCAGCAGAACTAACAGTCAAACCAGAAAAGAAAAAGAAATTCATTTGAAGCGACCCGACTACTACAGACTGGTCGTTTCTATATCTACGATTTATTCTAGCATTTATTCTATGACTTCTCTATGATTTCTTCTATAATTTCTTCTTTAATTTAGAACTCACTGCGGGTCAATTGTAACTAACCGACTGACTAGATTAGAGAAAGAGAGAAGAAAATAAGGAAAATTTAATTTTTAAAATAATAGAAAACAACTAAAAAAAAAGAATCTGGAGGGCGTGGTTACCATGTTGTTGTCGCTGTCTTACTACCTTGAGTGTAAATAACCTCCTGGATACCCAAAACGGAAATGGTGACATTAGCTAGGTACCTGGTATGCCGTCAGAAGGGAGAATTCAATTCCTTCAATCTATCTACCAGAGAGGTTCACAAAGTGTCCAATTCAACATCCTCGATGAGATATACTTGTATGAGTCCAGGTTACAACTTCGTGGAGTCCCGCTGCACTCCGTCTCCCTCACTGCGCTCGTCCTTGCCGCTCATCTCCCACCGCCGCCCGCGATACCGCGCCGGCCATATCCCCGACTTGCCCGGCGCCAGGATGCCGTTCGGATCGAGCACGTCCTTGAGCCGCTCGTTGAACCGCATGAGGATGTTGTCGTTCCAGCTGTACGTCCCCGCGATCTGGTCCATCAGCACCAGGTGCGTGCGGTACTCGCCGTAGCCCTGCGCTGCTGCGTCGTCGATCATCGCCCGCATGCACGCCAGCGCCCGCTGTCGCGCCCCGGGATCGTCGCGATCGAAGACCGCTTCCACGATGAGGTGCATCTCCCGCAGCCCGACGCAGAATGCCGGGAAGATGTCCAGCCCGTGCTCCGCTGCTCGCCCGCGCGCAATCTTCCACAGATTCGTCGCGTCGGGCCCGCGTACTGGCGACACGGGACTGAACGCGATGTGTCCGCCGTTGGGGTACCAGTTCACCCAGCGCAGCTCCTCCAGGTCCGGGATGCCGGCCGCGATGCGGTCGCGCGACCAGAAGTAGTCGTCCGGGGGCAGCGTGGCCGGGTCGATGCGGCGCGCCCCGGGGATCTTCATGAACTCCTTGTGGATGATGTCCAGCTTGTACTGCCGGATCTCCTTCGGGCCGTAGGACATGCCGTAGTACAGCCAGGTGAAGTCGCCGTAGTTGAGCTCCTTCTGGGCGATCTGCCGCGCGAGCTCATCCGGCATCTGTCCTTCGCCTTGGAAGAAGGCGCTTCGGGGCTTGCCGGTCAGGGCGATCGCCTGGACGACATGTCGCAGCTGGGCGACATTCTCGAGGATGTTGGAGATTCGCAGCGGACGGATGATTTCAACCTGACCAGCTGCTCAGCTGGTTTCTAACGTTGCGTTACGTATAATTACGTACCAGAGGTGCAAGATCGGCTTCGTTGGGGAATGTATACAGCTAGATCAGTGTTAGAACTGATCATATCATTGAATCGAAGACAACATACAAAACTCTCGTAGCCACCCGGATTCGGCATCAGGGTCATTCCCAGTTTGGTCACGATTCCAAAGTTGGATTGAGAGAACAGGCCACTTCCTTCGTCAGCGCGTATCTCGCAAGAAAGTCGTCGTCAACACTCACTCGGGATATGGACCAAACCCGTACGGGAAAATCTGCCAGCTCGAGCTGCCCGGGAGGGCGCCCATGCCCGTTCGCATGACCTCGCCGGTGGGAAGAACGACCTCGAGTCCAGAGTGGCAAGCCCAGTCTAAATAAACTATATGAGAGTCTTCCGAGACAATGATGAAGACTACACATACGGTCTCCGTAGACAGTGTATCCAACTCCGCGATCCAGCGTATTGCCTAAGACGGAGCCACCTCCCAAGTCGGGCACATCAACCCACAGATGCTTGTAGCCTCGGGCTTGGATCTCCTCATACAGCGCGTAGAACGTCACACCGGGCTCGACCAGGCAGGTGCAGTCCTCGGGATTGATGTCGAGGATCTTATTCATCCGTCGTCCAAGATCGATCACCACCGATCCGCGGACCCGGGGAGCCGCACCGCCATAGCCAACTAGAAGGATAAGCAAAGGTCATGAAACACTCGAAAAGAAGAGAAATAAAGAAAGAGTTCGTCCGTACGATTTCTTCCAATCGAAATGGGAAAGATGGGAATGCGGTACTTGTTGGCCCAGAGGACGATCTTCTGAACTTCTTCGGTGCTGCCAGGATAGACGACTGCGGAAGCCACCAATTCTTCTTCGTCGAGAACGTGCATGGCATCGTGCGTGTTGGGGTCTATGCCGTCAATATACTGCTATAAAGGTCCGTGATAATTGGTTGTACTGACGTTCCATATACCTGAAGGACCGATCCAAAGTGAGTTCATGAAAGAAAAGTTCACATGAATGTCTTCTTACCACCCATCCTTCAATGGCTGATCGACAATCTCGACATTCTCTTTCCCCAGCTGTCTGGACAGCTCGTCAATTGCCTCGAGAAACTTGGCCTTCTCGATGCCCTGGGGAATTGCCGGTGCTCGTTTCCGGCGATCCTGCACTTTGGTCGCGATGTTGAAGATCAAGGATTTCGCCTTCTGGGCCTTGTCGTAGAGTCTGGCAGGGACCCCGGAATGCCTTTCAGACAGCAACGGCGTGGGGGAGACGGGTTTTGTGGCCATGGGGTGAATCTCTTGCTGTCAATAGAGTAATAAACAGAGAAGTATGAAAGCGATATGGGGATTGATTGACAAGGAGAGTAGGACGAGGAATTCCGTTGTATTTGTGCCTACGAATCCTGTAACCAAGCTACCTATGTAAGTAGGTTACATGCATGTCCTCCAGTGTGGTGAAGCTCTGGAAAGAGGATAGAACGTGGGGTAACCCCGGACTGGGCTTGTTCAGACTGGAGGAGCATCATTGATGTGGAGTTCTCTGTCTGGTGGTCTCCTGGCGTGTAGCTGTACAGAGAGTAATTACCAGGTTGAATCCTCCGGGGAGAAATAGGATCGCCTAGCGACTGGATGTCAGGTGACTGTAACCATTTCAAGTCGAATGGCAGGTAGAGATCCTAGAAATAATGAAGTATAAAACTACCATCGTAATTTCTTGATAACACGTCGATAAAAAAAAGAAAAGAAAAGAAAAGAAAGGGAAGAAAACCAGCATTTACTTCAAATTCTTCTCTTCCTTCCTTCTTTCTTTTTTTTCTTGGTTTTTCCTCTTTCCCTTTTTTTTTTCTCAAACCGATTAGAACGTAAACTGCTCTGGTTAAAATAATAAAAACCATTCTAGTCGTGTTCTTACCTAACCAAGATTATCTGTAAGAGGATTTGTGGAAGTGATTCTTAGAAATTACTGTTTCTGGCATGCTAAAGGGCAGCTGTGGGGCCCATGCTTGTTGCGAACCGAAAGTTACTCCATAGAAGCCAATGCAGTCAACATAATGGTGGCTGTGGGGTGAGGATTGTGGAGTTAACAGCTATCAAAATGCCTTGACTCTGCTGTACCACAGCCGATCGCTTTGCCGAAACATGCATGGGTCCGTCCCGCGCGGAAAAGGACATAGCAAATGGCCAATAACGCAGGCCGATCCGATTTCCGAATTATTTCCATCTCAACAACTTCTTCTTTCCTTCCTTCTCTCCTCCCAATTCCTTTCTCCCAGCAAGCTGCTGTCTCTGCTTCGGGATGAAGGCCAAGGGAGGTCCTCCGCTGTTCCGCCCGCTATGGCGGCGGAACTTCTCCATGACCGCCACGCGACAGGCCATCAACAAGATTGTGCCGTCCGCCCAGGAAGCGATTAAAGAAATGAAGGGCGGCACCATGATCTTGGTGGGTGGCTTTGGGTTCTCTGGTGTGCCCAATACCCTCATCAATGCTGTGCGCGACCGACCCGACCTGCGAGACTTCACCGTCGTCTCCAACAATGCCGGCATGCCGGGCGTGGGGCTGGGTGAGCAGCCTGATCCTCGATGATTCGATCAGCTTGCTTACGCATTGTGCTGATAGGACAATTGCTTGAGACGAGGCAGATCAGTAAAATGATCGCCTCCTTCATCGGTGAAAACAAGGTCTTTGAGAAGATGTACCTGGAAGGGGATCTGGCCCTCGAGCTTACCCCCCAGGGCACCATCGCGGAGAAATGCGCTGCTGGTGCAGCTGGAGTGCCTGCATTCTACACCCCGGCTGCGGTTGGAACCATCGGTATGGTCTCCCTTCCAGGTCAACCAGGTCAGCGTTGACGTCGAAAACAGTTCAAACGGGTGAGCTGCCGGTGCGATACAACAAGGATGGCACCGTAGCCGAGACGTCCAAGCCCAAGGAAGTTCGCGAATTCAATGGCAAACCCTACATCCTGGAAGAGTCCTTTTTCGCCGACTACGCGTTTGTCAAGGTGCACAAGGCCGACAAGCTGGGCAACTGCCAGTTCCGCAAGGCAATGAACAACTTCAACGAGGCCATGGCGAAGAACGCCAAGGTTACTTTCGTTGAGGCGGACGAAATCGTCGAGGTGGGCGAGCTCCGGCCAGAGGAAATCCATCTGCAGGGCATCTACGTCAACAAAGTGATCAAGAGCACCGAACCGAAGAAGATCGAGAAGCTCACTTTTGCCAAGGACCCCAACGACCTGCTCCAGGCTGGTGGGTTCATTCACCTTGGACTTTTCCCCTTCGCGTAAGTCATCTCGCTGACGATGTGCAGGAACCGGTGATGCGACGGCCAGACGCGAACGGATTGTCAAACGGGCGGCCAAGGAATTCGAAGACGGCATGTATGTCAACCTGGGAATTGGTATGCCTCTGATTGCTCCGGCGTTCTTGCCGGAAGGTATCGAAGTGGTTCTGCAGTCCGAGAACGGTATTCTGGGTCTGGGAGGCTATCCCCGCCCGGGCGAGGAAGACCCCGACCTGATCAACCCGGGCAAGGAGACGGTGACGTTGGCGAACGGTGCGTCGGTGTTTGGTTCTCACGAGAGCTTTGGCATGATCCGATCGGGTAGAATCGATCTCACCATGCTGGGCGCGTTGCAAGTCAGCCAATACGGAGGTGCGTGTTGTCTTGGGTACTGTTAGGCTTTTCTTAAACTAATCTATCTCAGATTTGGCCAACTTCATGCTGCCGGGCAAGGTTAAGGGAATTGGAGGCGCCATGGATCTGGTTGCGAACCCCAGCAAGACCAAGGTGGTGGTCACGATGGTATGTCTGGACTTTCATCTGCAGATGGACAGAGCTGACACTGTTGCAGGAGCACGTTGACAAGAAAGGCAATCCCAAGATCCTTCCCGGTAAGTCTACTGATACGCTACATTAAGCAGTTGTTCTCTAACGATTGCAGAATGCACATTCCCCCTTACCGGTCCCCGCTGTGTGTCGAAGATCATCACCGACCTGGCCGTGTTCGACGTGAGCCCGACCGAGGGTCTCACCCTGCGCGAAGTCGCCGAGGGAGTGACGGTGGACGAGGTGCGCAGCAAGACGGCCGCTCCGTTCAAGGTGGCGGATGACCTGAAGCCGATGCTGTAGCGGCAGCTCAGGAAGGGATTTATGCTTGATGAAGTTATATCTAGGTTGTATATACTGTAGAAATTTGTTAAAATTTATGAACTTGGCGCTGTTTAAAGTTGTAGACCATTGAAATTGCAGACCCTTTCCTTTGTTTCTCAATACTCTACTTCCCATCTCAAAATAAATTTTCTTTGCATACAGAATGACAACAATCAGCCTGTTTACTCACTGTATGGTAACTGCCGAAACATTGTTCACTAATTCAGTATCCTCCGTATCGACCCCACAGAAGCTGGCTGAGGAAGATAACTGCCGGACTAATCGGCTCCTTAACATGGGGAGGCCATTAGTTTAGCTGAGTTACTTGGTTAGCTAGCTAAATTAAACTATTATTAACTCTACTACTGCTGCTCCTGCTACTATTCTTTCTTTTATCATTTATTTCCTCTGGGCGACCAGAATATACCCTTTCTTTTGTATTTTCTTGTTTGAATTCAATTGAATTGCCATGCTGACCAGAACTGCCCGCGAGGTTCTCCGCAAAACCCCCCACGATGTGGTCGTGCTGTCCGCCGTGCGGAGTCCCATCGCCCGCGCCTTCAAGGGCGGGTTCAAAGATTCGTGGCCAGAGGAGATTTTGATGCCAGTATGTCTGATACGCAGAATGATGGATGCTGATGCTGATGAACCTGCAGGTCATGCAAGCGGCCGTGCAACGAGCCAAGATCGAGCCTGGCCATGTCAACGATGTCCTCATTGGAAACGTCCTGGCGGAGCTGGGCTTCGCCAAAACCGGCCGCATGGCTCTCAATGCCGCCGGTTTCCCGAACTCGACGACCTTCCACACGGTCAACCGACAATGCTCCAGCAGTCTGCAGGCCATCACCCACATCTCGCACGCCATCCTGGCCGGACAGATCGATGTCGGTCTGGCCGGCGGTGTGGAGAGCATGACGCGCAACTATGGCACCCGGGGCATCCCCGTCGACGTGTCGCCGACCCTGAAGGAGTCGCCCATCAAGGACGCCCGCGACTGCATCCTGCCCATGGGCGTGACGTCGGAGAACGTGGCGGAGCGGTACGGCATCTCGCGCCGGGAGCAGGACGAGTACGCGGTCGAGAGCCAGCGTCGTGCCAGCGAGGCGCAGAAGAACGGGCTTTTCGATGACGAGATCGTCCCGATCGCAGCGCGCAAGATCAACGAGGAGACCAAGGAGGAGGGCACGCATGTGGTCACGCTGGACGAGGGCGTCCGACACGGAGTGACGCTGGAGAAGCTGTCGGCGCTGAAGCCGGCGTTTAAGGAGAACGGAGGGAGCACGGCAGGCAATTCGTGCGTATCCACGTCCACCGGTCTTCAGACTGAAAGCTAGCTAACTGCAGGATACTACAGATCGCAAATCTCCGACGGCGCATCGTCTGTCATCCTCGCCCGCCGCTCCTGGGCCGAAAGCCACGGCCTGAAGCCGATCGGCCGGTTCGTAGGCACGCAGGTGGCCGGCTGCGCGCCAGACGAGATGGGCATTTCGCCCGTGTTCGCCATCCCGCAGCTGTACAAGTACGCGGGCGTGGAGCAGAAGGACATCGACATCTTCGAGATCAACGAGGCCTTTGCCAGCCAGACCATCTACATCCTGCGGAAGCTGGGGCTGGACCCGGCGAAAGTCAACCCCAAGGGCGGTGCCATCGCGCTGGGGCACCCAGTGGGCGCGACGGGCGGGCGGCAGACGGCGACGCTGTTTGCGGAGTTGCAGCGGCAGGATAAGGAGTTGGGGATTGTGAGTATGTGTGCGAGGTGAGAATCCGTATACTCCAATGTTCTATTTATTTTCTAGCTGGATGACCACTGACTACATACAGCACCGGGATAGGAGTCGCATCGCTCTTCATTCGCGAGTAGACTCACCTGTCTATGTAGATGTATATACGTATAACTCACGAAAAAATTGCATATTCTTCAAACCAGATCTACACCATAGGATGTACTACAGTATGATATAATTTCCCGTTTAGTAAACCAGGGAACTGAACTGAGAGCAAAGTTACCGTATACAATACGGTAACACAAACATGACAAACAAAGGCGGTGAGCTGGCCCCACGAAATAGCGCCTTCCTTCTCCTTCTCCACCTCCGCTCCGATTATGCTTGATTGCGGGGGACCAATAATCCCCTCGAGATACCTAATCCATTGTCGTACTTATTACAGTACGATGGACCGAGGTCCTGACATAATACAAAACTTGCTGCCAGCTAACTAGCTGATTCCATCCAAATGGAATAATAATGTGGGATGTGATCGATCGGATTTCCCTTGGACTTCCCCGCATCCGCATCCAGGAGGCCCCACGTGCGATTTGAGTTGGGGAAGGAAGGTGGGGTGGGCATTCTCCGATGGACGTGCGGAGTAGTTATTGAATTGTCAAAGTAGAGCGAGACTGGCAGAAAAGAACCTCGAAAGGAATTCAATTGCGCTACTAGGCACATTATAGTATTGTTGTACAGGTTATGGGTACCTATCTAAATAGCAGTACCTAAATGTCTTAGGTAGCTTGCCTTGCCAACTAGAGCAACCCCAGGTCCTGCAGCATAGGTAGCTAGCTACTAGCGAGCTTGTATCCATGTGTCACGCGTCAATTGACTAGAGACTATCCTGTCTATTATTTACTATGGAGTATTATCCAGTGCAATTGCCAGCACATACCTGTCCTGTCCCTGAGTAGGCGACCAACATGTCCTCCGCTCTTTTCGCGCAGCTCCTTCGTCGCCGCTCCCCGTTGGCGTTGCACTCATCATTTCGCGTTCCCGCTCGCATCTCCCCTCCTCGTCTTCCCGTGTTGAGGAACTTCCGTCAGACACAAACCCGCCTCATGGGGTCCGTCAGCGCCATCGACTCGAGTATTTTCCGCACGCTGTTTGGCACGGAGGAGATTCGGCAGGTTGATACCCTTGAACAGATTTACATCTGTATATTTTTTGTCTGGGCAGTTTCTCATTGGGATGTCCACAGGTGTTCAACGATGAATCCTACATCAGACGCTGCGTCGACGCCGAAACGGCCCTCGCACGCGCACAGTCCAAATGCAACGTGATCCCCGCCGAGATTGGCGACCTGGTCACGCAAAAAGCCGACGCGTCGAAACTCGACCTCGAGCGGCTGCGCCATGAGACCGAGATCGTCGGCTACCCGATCCTGCCCCTCGTGCGACAGCTGTCGGCCCTCTGCGGCGACGAGGCCGGCAAGTACGTGCACTGGGGCGCCACGACGCAGGACATCATGGACCTGGCCAGCGTGCTGCAGATGAAGCAGGGTCTGGATATCGTGGAGCGGCTGCTCAGGGACGTCATCAGGACGCTGCGCGAGCTGTCTCAGAAGTACAAGGACACCCCCATGGCTGGACGCACCCACCTGCAGCACGCCCTGCCCGTCACCTTCGGCTACAAGTGTGCCGTCTGGCTGTCGGGCTTCCAGCGCCATCTCGAGCGTCTCGAGCAGCTGCGCAGTCGGGCGCTGATGGTGCAGTTCGGCGGTGCTGCCGGGTCGCTGGCCTCGCTGGGCTCCGGGGACGACGGGCTGCGAGTCCGCAAGGCCCTGGCCGAGGAGCTGGGCCTGACCGATCCCGCGATCACTTGGCACGTCGCGCGCGACGGCGTTGCGGAGATAGTCAACTTCCTCGCCCTGCTAGGCGGCTCGATGGGCAAAGTCGCGCTGGACATCATCATCATGTCGTCGAACGAGTTCGGCGAGGTGTCGGAGCCGTTCGTCCCGCACCGGGGTGCCTCGTCGACGATGCCGCAGAAACGCAACCCGATCTCGAGCGAAGTCATCCTGGCGGCATCGAAGATCCTCCGATCGAACGCAGGGCTTGTGCTGGACGGGATGGTGTCCGATTTCGAGCGCGCGTCCGGGCCGTGGCATCTGGAGTGGGTGGCCGTGCCAGAGAGCTTTGTGATCGCCGTGGGGGCGCTGTCCCAAACACACTTTGCACTGTCAGGCCTGTCAGTGCACACGAAGCAGATGCTGGACAATCTGCATTCGACGAAGGGATTGATCGTGGCCGAGGCCGTCATGATGGGCATGGCGCCGTACGTGGGGCGGCAGAAGGCGCACGACATCGTGTACGAGGCCTGTCGGGAGAGTATCGAGCAGGAGAAGACCCTGCTGGACTGTCTGCTGGGGAAGGGGGAGGTGACGGCCAAGATGAGTGCCGAGCAGCTGCAGTCGCTGTGCGATCCGGTCAATTACCTGGGGGCGTCGTCGAGGATGGTCGATGATGTGTTGGCGGTGAGGACGTGACTTCAAATATATAGATTTGTATATACATGCTTATATACTTGTGGATAGCATAAAAAAGTCTGATTGTATGATATCCAATAGCAGTTTGACTAGGTATATCCCTAGGTCTGTTTCTCGACACAGTACGAGGTCACAAGGTTTTGTGCACGTGTCAGCAATCCATCTCAAGAAACAACCCCTTTAATACTATTTATCTGGGACTAAGATCATATAGAATATTCTCTTAATATAAGGAAACTATTAAAAAAAATCTTTAATTCTTAACGTCTTTCTTTCTTTCTTCTTTTGACGAGGGGTACTCCGTAATACTGTACAGTACCTATCACTTGAGATTTAATAGCATTGCTACTATTAATTAATTCATAATCTATATCTACATATTTGTTGTCTCTTTTTTGCCCTCCTGTACTTTTGTTTTTGTGTATTATGTTGTCAGAATCGGCCAAAAACAACGCCATGGCATTTGTTTCGAACCAATTCTAAACTAGATATGCCGGTTTCTCACAACATATTATTGTAATGTGGACGCAGTACTATGTCCTAACTAACCTCCACGTGGGGTAACAACCATGAACTTAGTCCCTAGACACATCTCTAGATCGATAGTTCATTAATAACCGGGGAAAATGCTAATCCATTTGCTTCTCTTCTTGTTCTTCTTCCTTTCTTCCCTTTTCTTTTTCCTTTTACCTTGGGAGTTGCGGAGCTAGGGCTAGATGCAGTGTTCTAGACAGACGATGTGCCTTCCCCAGATTTCCTTTCTCTCCCCACATTCCCTCTTACTATAGTAGGTATGAACCTAATCTTCACCACATTCTACCATCTGACCTCTTCCTTTATTCCTCGTCATGAACAGTGAACAAAGACAAGTGATACTAGAAAAATACATACCTACCTGTCCTCATACGTAATCCAAGAACAGCCCCGCAACGATGGACAAGAGGGGCCACCCGTCAAGTTTCCAACTTGACTAAACCTGAGCTGAGTCTTTACCTAAAGGGCCCCGCTAACTTCAACCTGCCAGATAGGTAGGAATGGTAATGGACCTGCCATTAGTGGTTCCCGAGCACATGCGTCCATGCGTGCATACATCTACATCTGCTGATGTCACTCCAGACGGAACGAGACTGCAATCGATCACATAGGGCTGGGTATCTCCAGCTGTCTGAGCCTCCATGGAGACGGAAGTGGGAGCAGGTGGAGAACTCACCGCATGTCATGGCATGTGTTCCATCAGGTTACACACCCAGCCCCTGGCCCAACATGGGTTTTGCCTGTTGGCTTGTTGGTAGGGAAAGAGTATTTCCGTGGGCGTTGTACGACAGTGTCCGATGGAGGGATTTAGTGCTTTTATATCTTAATTCTTGATTGTGAGTTCTGTCATTGAACTGTGATACCCTCCACCGCTGTGCTATATCCTGTCTCCTACATCATCCTCTCTACCTAGCTATCCTGTCTACCAGTTGCAACCAACATGGTCGCCGCCGCTCCCCCGATCAAGGAGAAGATCCCCATCAAAGACTTGCAGAAAGTCTTCCACTACACCGACACCCTCACGCGCAAACCCACCCGCGACAATGACCCCTACGAGTACCTGGCCGGCTGGGGAAACCGTCATCAGTCCGAGGTGATCCCCGGCACGCTGCCGGCCGGCCAGAACAACCCCATGGCCCCTCGCTTTGGCTTGTACACCGAGGGCATCACCTACTCAGCCTTTTCCGCGCCTCGACACGCCAACTTTAGCACCTACATGTACCGTGCCAGGCCGGCGGCAGCTCACAGTAAGAAATCGTCGATCAAAAGAAAAGAAAACTGGCAAGCTGACTTCTGCAGACGGCTACAAGACCAACATCGAGACGAAAGCCCACATCGAAAACTGCTTCCTCTCCATCAACCCCAAGGTCGAATCGATCGTGCAGCAGGCCGAATGGGCCCCCTTCCCTCTTCCCCCCGAGAACGAACGGATCGACTTTGTCGATGGACTGCACACCCTTGGCGGCAGCGGAGACCCCAACCTGCGCGAGGGCATCGCCCTGTACGTCTTCATGATCAATGCTGACATGGACCACCGCGCCTTCTGCAACGTCGACGGCGACTTCCTGATCGTTGCCCAGCACGGCAACCTCGACATCCAGACCGAGATGGGCAAGATCTTCCTCCAGCCGGGTGAGATCTGCGTCATCCAGCGCGGCATCCGCTTCGCCGTCCGGCTGGGCCCCGGCCACAAGGAGGCGCGTGGCTACATCACCGAGGTCTGGGGCTCCATGTGGGAGCTGCCCGACCTGGGCCCGCTGGGCGGCCACGGGTTGGCTAACCCTCGCGATTTCCTGTACCCGGTCGCCTACATCGACGAGGAGTTGCATGAGAACTGGACCATCATCAACAAGAGCAACGGCAAGTACAATGCCATCGAACAGGACCACAGCCCGTTCGACCTGGTGGCCTGGCATGGCAATGTTGTCCCGTACAAGGTCAGTTCTGTCATTCTGTCTGAAGGCCACTCTTGCTGACTACTCCCGCAGTACGACTTGACCAAGTTCTCGTCCCAGAACGCCACCAGCGTCGACCACACCGACCCGTCCGTCAACTGCGTGCTGACGGCCAAATCGCGCGACCCCAACACGCCGCTGGCGGACTTCCTCTGGTTCGGACCGCGCTGGGACGTGGCCTCCAACACGTTCCGGCCGCCGTACTTTCACCGCAACTCGGCGACCGAGTTCCTGGCCTGCCTGTACGGGCAAGGCCTGGGCCGGTCGGATGATTTCCTGCCGGGCGGTGGCAGTGTCGAGGTCAGTCACACGCCGCATGGAGGGTTCAGCGAGGCCTACGTGTATGAGATGCGGCTGCAGGAGAACGAGCCGCGGAGGATCCTCGAGAGTAAGCCGTCATCTATTATCCGTATGAATTAGGTGAAATCCAGGCTGACATCGATCAGACCAGATGACCATCATGGTCGAGAGCAGCCGGACCTTCCTCTTCACCGAGTATGCCCGGGGCGGCTGCGGGGTGTTCCACAACCAGGGGACCGACCCGAAGGTGTGGGACGTGCTGCCGGTAGGTTACATTCAGTATACTCTGTATCAATATGGACATCAAGCTAATTCAGACAGGACAAATTCTCCGCCTACCCCGGCATCAAGCAGATCCTGGCGGAGGTCAAGGCAGACAAGGCGAAGCAGCGGGAGCGCCTAGAGACGTATTACGACGACGAGAAGCTGGCGCAGCTGGCCAAGAAGGCGGCGCAATGGTGATATTAATGGCTCGAAGGCGAATGGCTCGGCTGAAACGGTGGAGGCGACCCAGTCGTAATGAAGTCGAGTCTGTTGTGAACGAGTGATGCCTTATCCTAAGTTCTTACCTCGTTGCCTCCTGTCGCCTGCGTGTATGTCTACGATTTTGATCTTTTAGCCATCTCTGACTTATGTATCTGATGTATGCATGTGCCTAATTATCTAGCTTGTCAGCTCGTTTGACGAAGTGGATTTAATTATTATCACTACATGTACTCCGTGTCTACAGTGTCTTACTACTGATGAGTCTGCTATCAGTGACAGGTGTATGTACCACGTGGCCTTGATAGCTAGCCAGCTCTACAGTCCACCTAACCAGTCAGTAAATCGACCACTGGCTATATTGAGTAGGTACTCTCCATGAACGAATTATCCTATTAGTTGCTGGCGTGCGGGGTATCCATACTACGGAGTACGGAGTGAGTGCATTCGATAAAAATCCAGAAAATATTATCAATCGTTGGTAGGCGGACAAGGGAGGGACAAATGATCTTTTTTCTTTTTTTTACGATAATAGTAAAATCCAATAAACAAAATTTCTTATTTTTAAATTACTTCTTATACCTAGATATTGCTCTTTTAATTGTCGAACGCAGACAGGCCTCTTATTTATATAAGAAAAAAAAACAGCTTTTGGAGCCGCAGCCTATGTAACGTCTGCGAAAGTCACCAATCAATTTCAGAGCCTAATTACCTGCCTGAGCCTTCACAGCATAGAAGAATAAACAGAGACAATTAATTCCTTTTTTTTTTGGTGGAAAGAAACAGAAAAACTTTGGAAGATTTCCTAGACAAATTGAAAACAAAACATAGCAGAATATATATACAGGGATATAGAGATGTAGATATATTAGACAATGCGGTAGAACAATAGCAATCAATGTTCTTTCTTATTATTATCTTAATAATGCCTCCGATCACGAAGGAGCTTGCTATGCTACCTTACCTACCTATTCCTTAATTTCAAAGTCAACTTTGAAAGATTTTACATCCTTGTGTTTGGGGGCCGCCGAAGGCTCGATCTTACTCTCTTTGCACCCACTACTCCTTCGGAGTCCTTCCAAAGAACGTCCGCATCTGTCACCGTTATGGAAGTAGGTTTTGCTAAATTTCTCACCTGGGACTGCTTGTCATGACGTACCCATCAATGAACCAAGTGTAGTCCGTAATAGTACTACTGCATATTCCGTATAACTACCTACAGACCAACTCAGTAATTGTCTTGGATACGAGTAAATTGTTCATCTGAAACATAAGGATCGACGGTCGTCCACTCTGAGTAAATGTTGTGTTAGATCAAGTAGATTTTTAAATGATTATTGGGAGACATCACCTCTTCTTCTACTGGCTAGATATGACAAATATCCAATTGAGGATGCATTTGATATATAGTAGATAAGCGACTGAGAATTTACATGCACAATCATCAAGTCATCGAATCGAACCAGCTCCCTGAACTGTATGCACATGGTAAGAAAGGTATCTGAGTCGTGAATGGTATTAGTTTTTCTCTAGGGAGTTTGGAGAACGTCATCATTTTGAAACTTCTCCAGTCGAAAGAGATCAACTTTATTCTGGCTTTTGCCCAATTATTACACGTCTATGAAGCCTTGTAAGCATTTCCTCTAACGAGAACGATTCGAGAATGCTTAGAAAAATTGACAAAAGGGCTTACATTTCGTGCATGCAATGGACGTCTCTTCTCTTGCAATCAGCGCGCACCTTTGCATTAAAGACAGTAATCTCTTCTTCGGACCAACCGAGGATCTCGGAGAAGGCAGCAGCCGTGAGACCTTCGACCCCTTCAATGAACTGCAGAGCAGTAAAGGCCCCAAGCTCCTTCTATAGGAGGTATTAGCAGCATATACTTGTCAAAATTGGTGATGGTCATCATTGTCGTTTAGATAGGTGGAGTCCTCCTCGAGTCTGTGTTCATTATTCGATAAGATCTTTGCCGTGCCGCAAAACTAGGTATGCAAAATCACCACTGTGAGCTACTATTGGATTGCATATACGTGCTCTAGGAGACTGACAGCGGGGGAGTCTTCGGCTACGATGACCCCGTACGTACTGACCGTCGAACATCCTTGCCTAGGTACGGAGGCCTAGATCGAGGTTAAGGACAAAATTCGTTCTTGACTTGAACCTTTTTAACTACTCCGTATACTACGTACTCCGTAGAGGTAAATTCAAGGCAGTGCTGCTGCAGCTGACTGACTGACGTAAACTGGCCAGTGAATTGTCCACGAATCACTAATTCTGGCTGATCGGGGGGCGGGTTCCAAATGGCGGAAAACCCCCTTCCCTCCCCGAATGGCAGGTTGTGGTTTAATAATCAATTGGGCGAGAATAATCCATGCCTAAATTAAATTACCCCGTGGGGGGAGTCGAGTCATTAGTTATCGTCCTCAGAACTCCTACCTACCTACCTACCTACCTACCTAGGTACGGAGGACTCCGTACTTATCTATCTGTGCTCTGTCTGTGCTCTATCTACGCTGGACTCTGGACGGAGAACTAGATCTAGACAGGGTACATAAATCACAGGGTGTACTCGTACTCAGTTCTCGTATGTACGGAGTATGTACGGAGTACTCTGTACCGAAGTAATAACTAAGTTCTAGGTATCTAGGCAGCCCCGCACAGGCAGGTTTCCTCTGAGATCGGCTTCTCCGGACGGCTCGAACTACCGATCCGCACGCATCGCCAGCACCTTCCAGGTGAACGGTGACGCCTGAAGGAACGAACCTTGGAACGTTCCTCCCCGAGTTCCGGTCAGGTCACTTGACTGTACGGAGGAGTCCCGCCGGGGAAGGCGCGACCAGCAACCAGCGCAACCACCGCCTATTTGCAATCTGCTCAACGTGGCTCGTCGGCCGTTCCTGCCTGGTTACGTTGCTAGCTAGCCCAGTAACTAGCAAGTACCCGGGGTTTTCGGTTTTATCCTTCCCCTCTCCAACTGTGCGCTACTGGTTTCAGAGGATGACACTCGTTGCCTACACTGACACTATTCTTCTCCTTCTTCACACCCTCTCCTCCCCCGCGAGAGAATGATCCAACTCGATCGCCATGGTCTTGAGAAAGTGCACCATCTGTGATCGCCGGTTCAAGAAGACGGAGCACTACAAGCGGCATGAACGGTCTCGTATGTGCAGACAGGACTGTCATTAACATTAATCCTGACTTTTTTTTTGAATTTAATTTGAATTTAATTTCGCTGACTTCTCCAGATACAAAGGAGCGGCCGTACGAGTGCAGTGTCTGTCACAAGCGTTTTTCCCGAAGGTGTGTCTGATCGAGATGATACCAAAAAGGAAATCATCTAAGCACTCGCAGTGACGTTCTGAGTCGACATGCCAAAGGCCATGTGCAGAACGCTGCCAACGGGGCTATGAATGCCGCCAACAAGAATTCCAACTCCAATCCCAATCCCACTCCGACGCCCAGTCTTGCCTCCACCCCGATCATCCCCGACCGGAATCCGCAGCAGCGTCGTCAGCCCTCTGCGGTCAGCTTGAATCGCTCTGTCGACCCCAATGATGACCCCCAACGCCTTCTGCCCAGCAATCCCAACGACAGTAGACTCGCCAACCTACCACCCACCCCACGACACGTCCCGCTGGCCCAGTCCGGCGGACTCTCCTCCAACCTGGACTTCCTTGCCGACATCTCCGCCCATCAGGCGCGCACTGAACCCGATATCAATCCCATGATGATCGATGAACAGCAGCCCTACTTTGGCTGGAACGATGTCGCCGCTCTCAATCCCCCGGACCAGCATCATCCGCCGCGCCCCGTGCCGTTCGAGACCGTCCCCTACGAGATGCTCCAGCTGTGGCTCGAGCCCCGCGCGGACACCATCTCCCATCACAGCTCGCTCGATTTGATGCGCGACGCCACTCTCGGGCTGATGGGCGAGAACTTCATCCCCCCAGAGCGACGGAACAGCAGGTCGCTGGAGCCGATCAAGTCCGGCGTCAACATCCCCAATGAACGCTTCGCCCGGGTCGAACGGTGCTGGTTGGCGCCTCCGAACCATGTCGGGCGGCTGATGAATTCGCTGTGGCGCGACATGTCCTGCTGCGACAGTGACAACCTCTTTTCCATCCCCAACTACCACGCCCTCAGCCCGCAGTCGGACAGCTGTCCCGGCACGCGGTTCGGGCTGGACGAGGAGTGCCGGTTGCAGTTGCAGGCCGCCTTTGGTCTGACCCAGTCGTCCCTCGCGACGCTGAACTCGCCGGGAAACGGTGAGCTCTCGCCGGCGGCCTCCACCTCGGCGTCGGGGTCCATCCCGACCTTTCCTCCGGCGGAGATCTTGGACATGGCTCTCGATCTGTACTTCCGCAATTACCACCCGCTGGTGCCGTTTGTCCATATGCCTACGTTTTGCGCCAAGCGGACGCGTTTGCCGATGCTTTTCGTCATGTGTCTGATTGGGATGATTATCTTGGGGACGAAGGGTACTACCAATTTTGTTTTAAAGATGTTTGGCGTGAGTTAACCTTGTATTCGAGATATCTATATACTATAACCCCGCTAATGGACTTCTAGCTCGTCCTCGAAAAAGTCAGCGGCGAGCTGGCCAAATGCTCTGTGGGCAGCGGGACCCCCGCCGGGATGATGTCGACCTTTGCGACGGCTTTTCTACTGCTTAATCTAGCTGCCATGACTGGGGTTTGTACTCTATCCCTGCAATTGAACTTGACCTGCTGACTATCTTCAGGAAAAAGAGCACCTGCAGCAGTGTCAGATGCTCTACATCAATCTCATGTCGGTATGTTGATCGTGGCGACACAGCTCTCTTTGCTTCTGCTGACGTCTGCAGATCGCCCAAAGACACGGCCTCTTCACCGCTGGCGAAGGCCAGCTGCTCGACATGTCCCTTTTTGAAGCGGTGCCGGACCTGGACATGAGGTGGAAGGCATGGTGTCGGGTGGAGTCTGCAAAGCGGTGCGTATTCTCTGGAATGACTCAGACTGTTCAGTCTATTCTAACGTCTGCAGCCTGATCATCGGCCTCCTTTTGATTGACTCGTGGTATGCGTCCTTCCTATCGACCAGTCCGATTGTGGTCCCCGATTCCGTCCAGCTCATCCTCCCGTGCAACGACGCGCTCTTCAAAGCAAATTCCTCGGCGCGGTGGATGCAGTTGATCCGCGGGGGCAAACGGATCCTCATGCCTATGATCAAGGCACCGTCAGAAACGGTGTCCCTGCCTGCATTGGATGCGCCCATCGACGACTTTTGCATGCACGGCCTGCTGGCCATGCTGCAGCTGCGCCTGTCGGAAGCGCACCATCGGCTGCTCTCCAACCGGTCGAGCTATCCTTTCGCGCCGTGCCACACCTATGCCATGGACGGTCGGGCCCGGTGCTTGACCTCGTTGCAAGTCCAGGTGGTGAACACGTACGGCGACTCGCTCGAGCGACTGAATCCCAACTGCATCGTCATGTGGCACCATATGTGCATGAACCTGACGGCGGACATTCAGATTTTTGATCTCGCGGCGGGCCGCACGGGGCCTGGGCCGGCTCGCAAGGCGCTGGACGACATTGCGGCGTGGTCCCAGACCCCGGCAGCGCGGCGGGCCTGCTTGCATGCGGCTCAGATCTTCAAGGCGCTGACGAATCGCAAGGCGTCGGACGACACCATGTTCCATTCCGTCTACGCCCTCTTCTCGGCGGCCCTCGTGCTGGGGCTGTACACGTTCATGGTGCCGCGCTCGGCGGAGACACAGGCGGGAGCGGCGTCGATCGAGCTGCTGGACGACATTGACTGGCGGCAAGTGGGCAGCGAGGGCTTCACAAGTTTTATGGAGCCTCGGGGGAGCCAGTCGTTTACGACGGCGGACGACCCGGCGACCAATTTTATCCGCAACGGCGGCACAATCTACATTCGGGGGGTGCCGCATCAGGGGGGTTACCAGTCCGCGCGACGGATCCTGCTGGACTACGGCAGTTTGCTGAAAGACACTGGGAAGTGGAGCGTGCGGAAGTTTTCTTATGTCTTGCACATCATGAGCGATGTTTTGATGGATGTTGATTGAGGGACATTCCCTGTTACATACTGGTCAGACGCCTACTTCAGACGGCTACTAGACGACTATGCATTGACATTCACTTTGTGATCTCCCAACCTGATTTGTCTGGCTTCCTCCCATTCTCGCTGGAGGGTTGCTACGACAGTGGCCTTCCGCGGAATCAGTCGACAGCGGTACGGCTTGGCGACGGTGACGGAGGCGGATTCAAAGGCAGCATCAGACGTGTTGACGGGGATCTCGACGCCGTTGTCGTCCAGCGGGGGTCGCGGGTAGAAGGCCCAGAGCACCTTGGCGAAGAGGATGAAGAGACTGTTTTCGGCAATGTGGAGGCCCGAGCAGATGCATCGGCCGGCGCCGAAGGACCAGTGATCGCGGTCGTCCTGGCCGACGTAGGCGCCGGACTTGAGGGGGTAGGCGAGGTAGCGGGCGGGGTCAGGTTGATGGTGACGACGCTGCCTTTGTAGACGACGTCGGCGTCGGTGTAGTGGGGGCTGCCGACGGAGGCGACGGGGCGATGCGCAGGACCTGCAGATGTAAGGGAGGCGGTCTTCGTCGGCGAAGGTGGGCGAGTGGTGGTTGCTGACGACAGCCGTCAACTCAGCATGGGCGCAGGCGACGACGGGGGGGTTGGCCATGAGGTAGAGAAGGCCAGTGTTGAAGGTGGCGGACGTCGTTTCGGAGCCTGCTTCAATCATAGTTTCAGCGGCAGCAGTAGCAGCATGTTAGCTGACATCATGTAAAGTAGTATAATATCAGTTCGTAGTGATCAATCAATCAATCAATCAATATACTTACCAGGCGACAACACCCGGCCGAAATCGGCCATTATGGCGAGGATTTGTTAGATGTCGGGGGGGGGGGGGGGGGGGGGGGGGGAAGTTCTGCTCGACAACATTAACTGATATCAGATGGAGATCAAAAAAAATCAATTATTTAATTAATTCCCAAACTCAGTGATAAAATCAGATCAAAACTTGAATTATACCAGGAAATAAATAAGGAAAGGAAAGAATGGAATTGAATGAAATTGGAGTGTTATCATTCCATGGGAATCTAGATATGTAGATAGATAGATAGATAGATAGATAGATAGATAGATAGATAGATAGATAGATAGATGATATCTACCTAGGTATCAATTCTTTGGGCTGATGAGACATGGGTTTAGACCTAGGAGACATACAACGATATGGGTGACTCGCAAGCCAGGTGAAGAGCTAGATCCTGCATACATAGTGGAGCGATTCACTAAGAAGAAGGGATGGATGTTTTGAGGTTCTATTTATGGAGATCAAAGAGGCCCATGTCTTTTTTGGGAGAAGGAATGGGGTACTATATCTGGATCCTCATATAGTGAACGGATTGTCCATATTATTGATGGGTGGCTTTGTTTACATCCAGAGCTTATCTTAATGTAAGACGGAGCCCCTGGTCATACTGCAAAAGAGACTATAAGTGAGTTTCACTCATGTGGTATATAGAGAGTCAGTATATAGATATATAGAATAGGGCTGTGGGCGTAGTCATTATGAAAATCGTTGCTGACCCACCATACTAATGATCTTTCCGGGGGACAATGAGACGGTTAGCGGGGCGCCCGCTCCGCTAACCGCTAGACTGTGTCGGGTAAGTCACCGCCCCGATCCGGTTTGGCATTGTCCTCTGTTACGTCTCATCCCCTCACCCCACCGCTGCCGCCATGATTCTTGGTCACTCGGGTTTTTCTTTCTCCTACATGAGATGAGTGTGAAAAGCCACTGAGTCGACTCTCCCTTCTCTAGTATCTGCCAGATAGGTCTCATGTTTGCCTCGAGGAGCTCAGACGCTTTTTGGATCCTAAGACTTTCATGTAAGCGCTGTCATACCTCAGTATCCCAGGTGGTCACTAAGTAATCACATGATAGGGCTGCTGCAGTCACTTGACTTGAGCTTCATCGCGACAATAACCCACCAGTTTCCCAACTACACTCTCACAAAGATGGATCTTCCTTACGTTACGTGAGGGACTTCCGCTCTGAGTTGCGAGGCGATTTGAAGGTAAGCAGAACGTCATGACTTAGGAAGAAGCTCCTCTCCCAGTCGTATGACATCGCCATGTGCATCTGCAGTTTTTGGTTTGCTTGAGTGTGCTGGGCTTGTTAACCTTACACACTGTTATAGAGGTGCCGTCTCTTGATAGTAAGGCTAACATAAGTGGAATCCAGAGTGTCAATCGAACCTGTATCGATCACTCCTCTTCTCACATACTCAAGGCGGAGACAGCTGAAGCGGGCCCCGCGATGGCGACTACCTCGACAGACGCAAGGACGACAATTATTCGACCTTTCGCCCCCCTCCCAGAAGACACGTTCGACCCAGCATATCCTCAGCGAAATGTCGACAGGGTCATTATTAAACACCCAGCCTACCCAGATCACAACGATCTGCTGTCCTTTTACGCGTGGGATAATGGCTCTGGTATCCACCTTGGGACGGTACTCCTAGCTTGCCGGTTGGTAGCATGTAATGAATTTGATGGTTTCTTGACTAAAGATCGGAATGGCACTCAGCAGATAACAGACTCTGAAGATTCTGTTCTTGCGCCTGGCATCTATTTCTTCCACGTTCGTCCGCCACAACCAGATATCTATAGATACCCAATCTATCCATGCTTCAAGGACTGGAGGTATCCGCACGATAGCGTGCCCAATTCCTGGGTAGGCTCGTGGACAAGAACAACGGCTCCGCCCAGCATAGATGAGGCCGCAAACTCGAGCGTCTCACTCGCTGTGATTGCGAGAGATAAGAAGTGCTGCGTTTCTGGATTTCAAGATGGACTGGAGCGAGCGCATCTCTGTCCTCAGGCAGAGAAGGAGTGGTTCAGGCAAAATGATATGCAGGAATACAATTCTTGTCTTGGTCTCGCGACCGAATATTTTGTTGATGACAAAGCAAACTCAATATCTCTCCGCGTTGACATATATCAGTGCTTCGATAAGGGGTCCTTTGTTATTGTGCGAAAGGAGGGGAACTGGGTGGCCCATTTCCTCAGGCAAACAAACTAATTCGGAAGGATATTTCACAATAGGCAGGTAATTGTTAATACAGCTGTGGCGCCACATTTCCTCCTTGTTCGGTTTGCTTGGGCCCTGTTCCCTTTTGTGACAGGCATGTTTGGCACCAAGAGAAATCGTCTTGTGCGGTTGAGGGTATCCGACGAGGAGGATGAAGAGATCAAAGAACGTGACTATGAGCTGTCAGGAGATGACATAGTGGAGATGGTGAAAAAGAAAAACTTTGGGAATAAGAAAAGAAAGAAGTCAGCAGGATGCTGAGGGACTGGCCATCCCCTCTGAAATTTCCTCAGAGGCTTTCCCGGCACATAAACAGGATGAGAACTGTCAACTGCCTGGACCATCTTATCCTGACCTACCCACCTGCTTTGGCCCTTCCAGCCACAGAGTGGACCATGACATGTCCATGCGTGTCTCATCAGCCAGATTTGATGATAGGCTAGAGAAGGCAGAGATGTCCGTACGAGGTTTCTGTGCCAATCACGATCATAGGCTGGACAAAGTGGATGATCTGTCCACGCGAACTTCTCCGGCCAGTCTTTGGGATAATCGCGATGATCGATCCGCACGGCTTTGTCAGGACCGATCTGAGGCGCCAAGCCTCACAAGAGACTCCAAGGGAACTACGTCCAGCATTATGGTCACGCCAATCAACCGTACAATCATCACGCAGCGACGTACTTCTGCTAAGGATCGCTATATCGCTGAGCTGAAAAGGCGGGCATTACGAGAGCAGAGACCGCATGAGCCCGAGCTTCTCTGCTGTGATTACGAAGCTGCCGAGAAGGCAGCTGCGTTTGGCCTCCCAACTAACCTCTGTTCGGAATGTTTGGGGGAGGAGTACATGAGGACATCCGAAGATCTGTGATCACTAGGATGCAGTCTGTCGTTTAAGTTATAGGAAGGACAAGGGCATTATGCAAGGGTCTGCATCAGGCGTTGGCGTAGTTTATTAGTAAGGAGCATTACTGTCAGAGCTGGGAGACGTCGAGATTTTCGGCCTCAGCGAGGTACTCTTCTGGAAGCCGTGGTACCTTGTCATTGCCATCACTGCTGGTGTCCGACAAGCTGTCCGATGAAGTATCGTCGCTCTCGTAGGAAGAGGAGGTCACACCCTTATCCACTCTGCAATGACGGCTCATGGTCACGTTAGCTATGTCGTCCAAGTGGACAGGAAGCAAAGGAACAGGGAGACTTCGTTATGGATGACTGAGGAACGTGGAAGGAGTAGAGGAGGATGGAGGGTACCAGCTGCTGGGTATTCGCTATGGGCTGGAGAGGAATGCAATGGACTCTACTCCGTATATGGACGTACAAATCGCCGGGAAAGTGAGGTGTCACCCCGAGGGAGTCCAGAAAGGGCTTTCGAGTAGCCGTCAGCTCAAGGTCAGGAAACTGATGCAGTGAGACGACCCGGTCTTGAACGACGTGAGGTGCTCGTTAGAGGGCGGCTGGAAACAGCCGCAACCCATGCCGTTTCTGGCAGCGAGCCAACCATACGATAGACTTGTGGAGTAGTATATCAGCCATTCCGACTAACTCATAGCGATAGACTGATAGTATGTACTGGAGTGTACTGTACTATACTGCACTATATGGCTGATTTAACTCTAAGGTATTAATATTTTTAATGGTACTGTATGCTGTACCTAACAAGAGGTATATCCAGTACTGTACTTACTTTGGGCCTAAAGAGGCCTATAAGTGAAAAAGCTCACAGTACTGGATTAGTATATAGGTAAGGGACTAGCTACTAGCTACATCAGATTCAACCAGTGCCTCTTATGTATAGTTATAAAATAGGGATCGAGGAGAGTAACTACTATAGCTATAACTATAATAAGGGGTTCCTAGACCCTGAAGCATATACTGTACATACTATTAGAGTATAGAATATAGAGATTAAGGGATAAGATATGGAGGTATATTTGCATTATTGGCAATAAGATTCCTAAGAAAAATCCTAACTTTATGGATTTTGACTCGTTGGTACTGGTACTGGTATTAGAGATATATATAAAAGGAAAGAAGGAGCTTTTTTTAAAAAAAAAATAATGATAATCCTTGCTAGGATGGTACTACTGTAGGCGAAGATGAATGCATCGGCAGTCGCGGCTTGACTGGACTGGACTTGACAGTACTTGAATTGTCTTTGTTAGGGGCCTCGCCTAGTAGGGAGTCAAATAGGGCTACCTTGCTAATACATAGCTATCACTGTTGTGTCGAGTCAAATGTACTGTACCAGGCTCTTACAATTTCTTCCTTCTTACTGTAGAGATATGAGAAGGAGTTTCAACAAATCATATGTCCTTTCAGTTAACTTTTATATACAGTATACATACAATACAACATCATCAGAAGTGTGGTGCCTGCGACTGCGGCTGCGGCTGCTGCTGCGGCTGCCCACTAATATCAACATCCCACGTCGACCCCTGAAATAGGTCCGTCATGTTAAGATCAAAGTTGGTCGCTGACGCCGATCCCCCCGGCCACTGCGGGTCGTCCAGACCGCTGAGGTTCATCATCAGTAGAGGAGAGTAAGAATAATCGGGTCCGCTTGCTCCTCCTCCGTCAGCAGCACCGCCAGTGTCATACGCAGGAAATCCGACGCGAGGGCCGGGTGGCATCAGAAATTCCCTCGGCGCGGGATGGGTTGGATGGGCGACTGGTTGTAGTGGTCGATGGCTAGTATCATTCGTGGCAGCAGGACTGTCATTCAGAGAATGCTCGGACCCGCCGACTGACGACGGCGTCATTTCATTGCTACCAGGCGGGAGCGACACGGCAGACCGTCTCCGTGACATTGCGTTTTCGACTTCCTCCGGGTCCAGCTTCGGTCTTTTCCATCTGCGGCCGAAGGCGGACTCGTTCGCGGAAATTGCTGACGTCTCGCTGTCGAAATCAAACGGCAGATAGCTATCACGGTGCCCGCTCTGCCGCTGGATATTCAACAACAGGAATGACAGCGCGTTGTGGCAGTGTTTCGCCGTTTCCCACTGGCTGGACATGATCCGCAGGATGTCAAGACATTCGCGAATCTCTCTGTGAGTTGCACGAGGTCAGACAAGATGACATAATATAGTTGAATAATGGAAGCTAGTCATGTGGAGTGACGAGGTATACTTACTGACACCCCTTAAAAAGAACATACTGCCGGAGTTGGCACGCAAAAGCAATCACCAAACCCGCCATGTACGCCGCCGACAACAGCCCCGGCCAAAACAGAGCCTGTCCCTTATCGACCTGAGCCTTCAAAGCCGACAAAATCCCTCTAGCCGCGCCAATGCAAGTTTGCAGCCCCGAGCAGAAATCCGGCGAGGACGGATCCAGCGACAGCCACGGTCGATTGATCAGCAGGATGAGATGCTCATACAAGACCGAGAAAAATGGGCGCAAGTCAAATGATTCTTCGTCGTTGGAATATGACGCATCCTGTCCTGTAAACCCCTGAAGGTTCGGCGGAAGACTGTTCCACCATCGGTGCACGTCCGAGACGAGATACAGTACCGAACTCCGTCGCACGGTGCGGTTCTGAATCGACTTGTGGAATAGCTCCAGAGCGCGACCGGTGAGCTTCCCATATATCACATAACTGGCAAGCGTAGCCTCTCGATTGGGCTGCTGCTCCTGCCACGGATTCTGGGGGGTTCCGTTGTCATCTCGGTTGGGCCGATCATTGGCAGCACTTGTGGTTCCATTCTCCGACCAGTTCATTGGAGATCGACAAACTGAGCCTCCATCCGGTGTGCTACGCGCTGATACCGCCTTCCCACCATGTGCTACAGGGGCATGGCGTTCCGGCGTGCCAGGAAGGCAAACGTCGAGATCGGAATCCTGAATGCCCAGGGGAAGACCCAGCGCCTGGCTCAGATATCGATCAATCGCATATGCACACCAGAAAATGCGTTTGCGCAGGTGGCGGTCATGCGACGACAGCTCCTTGAAGCGAAAAGGACAGCGATGCAGACCGGCGTGGAGCATGGATCTCAGGATGCAGCCACCGACAAGGGATGCGCTTCGAAGGGACATGGTGGCCACCAGGTATAATTGGGTTGCCAATAGGGCCTGCAGCGATAATATGTCATGCCGGTAGAGAAGCATTCCCAGCAGCGAATGCACATTCCCTGGGGACTGGATTTTCGATTCCGGGGGAAGATGGAGATCCGGCTGCACAAAACTGGCCAGGTTGAACACGCATTGGAAGATAGTTGTCCAGCAAGAACTCCTGTGTTCGGACGCCAGCGATGGAGCTGAGTTGGAGTCCTTTGCAGTGTAGAATGCTTCCATCTCCCGCAGAAACGAAGGACCATGGAGAAAAGGGAAGAGCGGATGCCAGACTCTGAAGTACATCATCATCAATTCGCGGGCCTGGGGGAGGTCGGGGGCTTTTCCAAGCACCCTAGCGATGGCGGGATTGTATTTCCAACCACGAGGGGTCGAAGCATCCCCAGAAGCTGCACTGGTGACATTTCTGTCTTTAGAGGGATGATGCTTCTCAGCCGGTGAGTCTACAGTCCCGACGATCGTATCCTCGGCCGCAGGGAACTCGGGGGCTGACGAACTGCTACCGGCAGGCCCAAGGCTCTTGGAGAAGGCCTGGCGCACAGTGTTGATGAAGAAGACTCCGCTGGAACTTCCCACGAATTGACTCTCGTCATTGGAGTGGGCAATCAGGGACCCGATCTCTGACGTCCCCGACATGAGGTCTGAAGACTGCATGTTGATTTGAACATGGCGTCCAACGCGGCTAACAAATATATCGGACCAGAGTGACACAGGATCAGATGATCTTCGTCATTCTATTCACCGGATATCAAAGAGCGATATCCTTCGATCACGGAGGGTGTAATGTGGATGCTGGAGCAGTATGATGCTGACTCAGCACTCCGCACTTCAGCAAGACTGCACCATGCCGTCAGTCTTAGTAGTATTCGTGCAGCTCGATCAATGCAAAAGACAATAGCTCCTTGGCAGAGAAATGCGCGAGAATCAAAGTCGAACGCGTTCTCGCGCAAGGCTGCAAAGACCGATTGGCAATTGCTGCGGGGAAGGAGCTCCGGCTGATCGTTCAGCCGATCCTCCCACCACTCGGCCGACACTTACATAATCTGAATATACGATACCTGATTGGACAGAGCATGCTGCGGCAGCGGGATGAGGTCATCATGCATGGCTAGCTCCACTATCAAATCATCCATATTGTACTCGTATACCTAACGCATACTGATCAAGGCTTTGGTAGACGCTCAATTTCAGCAATGACCGCGTCGGTGACCCCCTGGGTATTGGACGAGCCACCCAATTCCGGCGTCAGGATTCCCGCCGCGCATACCCGTTCCACGCAGTCCATCAATTGCTTCGATGCATCTTTCTCTCCCAGCCAGGACAGCATCTCTGCCGCCGACCAGAAAGTGGCCACCGGATTGGCGATGCCTTTGCCTGTAATGTCAAAGGCGCTCCCATGGACCGGCTCAAAGAGTGACGGGTTCTTCCGGGTTGGGTCGAGATTGCTGGATGGCGCCACTCCGATCGACCCAGCCAGAGCCGCAGCGAGATCAGACAGGATGTCCATGTGAAGGTTCGTGCCGACGATCGTATCTAGTGACTCGGGCTTCGTGACCATGCGAACGGTCATGGCATCGACCAGCATTTTGTCCCAGGTGACGTCGGGAAAGTCGCGCGCGACCTCCGCGGCAATCTCGTCCCAGAGCACCATCCCGTTCCTCATCGAGTTGCTCTTCGTTACGACGGTGAGATGTTTACGGGGCCGCGAGCGCGCCGTCTCGAACGCGAAGCGCATGATGCGTTCGATCCCGACGCGGGTGAAGATGGCCACTTCGGTGGCCGTTTCCCATGGCTGATGAAGATGGGATCGGCCGCCCTGACCGGAATATTCACCTTCAGAGTTCTCCCGAACGAGAATCCAATCGATGGTGCCGTTGGCAGCCGTCACAAGGGGCGATTTTGTCCCGGGAAATGTTCGCACCGGTCGAACGTTGGCGTACAGTTGTAAGGGTCCTCGGATGGCGAGAAGCAGACCCCAGAGAGAAATGTGATCGGGGACATCTGATTTCACACGCGTCAGCAATAGAATGGTAGCAGTCTCTGTCTTCTTCACCTACCCGGAGCGCCGACAGCACCGAAGAGTACTGCGTCGAAGCGGCGCAGGGTGTCCAGGGCGTCTTCAGGGACATAGCGACCATGCTCTTTATAATAGGCCGTCCCCCATGGAATGTGCGTAAAATCAATATCGAAAGTCCCCAGATGCTTTGCTAGCTTCTCAACGACTTGGATCGCGGCTGCAACCACCTCGATGCCAATGCCATCGCCGGGAATTGACGCAATGTAGTAAGCGGGCTTTCCCCCAGCCATTGTGGTCGAACGAGACCGAAAAAGAACAATGCGATACAGAAAGTCTCCACGAGTGAGGTCGCTGTTGATGCGGGGGCTAGTGGGGATCTTCAATGGCTGGCAGAGATGTGAGAGAGAAGGATGTACTAGTATGTAGAGTACAGGATACAGGTATATATGTACAGTACAATACTGGCTGGAGCATGGCGACATTTTATCTTGCTTCAGCCTCGGGGAATGCTTAAATATTCACCCCGGTAAGATCTAATTTCTGATCTTTGTCCTGAACGTCTACGTGGGGGAGGAATTAGCATCAATAACTACCTGCGGAGGCACGTAAGGGGTAAGCTCTCGGCAGAACGTTCACCCGCATGTCCTCGACAGTATCGCCAGCAGCCATGATTCTGGCCCAGCTCAAATTCCGCACTCTTACAAATCCGCGGAGATAAGAATCGGACTATAATAGACTATAATAGCAAGAGCCGGGCCGGTACGATTGACCTTCGAGCATATCATCCGCGTCAGTGCCGTGAATCCGCTGGAAACTGTCCGTCTTGGCACGGTGAAGCTTGTATACATACTACTTTTAGCATGGCTGCTAGTGCAAAGGAGAAGAAAGCATCTCGAATCACGACGGCTTGCAATCCCTGCCGATCTCGGAAGCAGAAGGTGAGAGGCTGGAACTGACGTGCCTTGGCATTGATCCACTGGCTAACCTTGATCGATCTATGGATATAGTGCAGTGGAGAGAGGTACAGCTATCAGATGCCTCATTTCGGAGTACTCCGTATTCTCTGCCGATTTCTGACCAGTGAGAAGACCAGCATGCGAACAATGTCTCGAATACAACCGGGCCTGTGCCTGGCCTGAGCAGTTGAAGCGGTGGGTATATATGACACAATACGCTCCGCCGAAGCAAGATGATGACTTATCTTGTTGAGTTGAATGATAGAGGTCCTGCGAAAGGCTACATCGAAGCTCTGGAGCACCGTCTCCACGAAACGGAAACCGTCCTGCTGAAGATCCTGCCACACATTTCCCAGAATTTACTGGCGTCGATCCTGTCCGACGTGTCGGCGTCGACCGCGAGCGACGACGGCGGACGACCGGTGTACGCGCCCATCTCGCCGCTGAGGAAACGCGGCGTCGAGTATTGGAAGTCGTTCCCCCTGAGCAGTGTCGAGAACATTCGCAAATGGGAGCAAGACTGCCACGCTCTTCGAAGATCGAGATCGAGTAATATCAGCCATTATGATGCAGACGGGATCGACTCATCTGCCCCATCGAAGCGTCTGAAACGGTTCGAAGGAGAAGGCACTTCCCCTTCCTTTGATGATCGAAGCCCGACGACGGAACCTCGTCATGACTCGGTCGATTCGAGGTTTGCCTCTCACTCTCACAGACCGTACAGATCACAGCAGCTCGACGCTTTACAACACATGTCTCCAACCCATCATGCACCACCAGCAGAAGAAGACATTTCGTCCGAGTCAACATATGATCGTCACCACCATCACCATCATATCGACCGCCCCGAACAGCAGCAGCAGCAGCAACAACAACAACAAGACCGATTATCGGAAGAACATCGGCCGTTAGACGCGATAGCAGACGCGGCAGAAACCGGTCCAGGGAGCTATTACGTGGTAGATCAGAATACGCTATCGCAGCTGGCGTTTTTGAAGGGCGGTGGTGGCTTTGCAGCACCCAGCGCACCTCAAGAGTTGAGTTCGTGGGATGCTGCGCCGCCGATAAAGTTTCAGCAGCAGTTTCTGTGGTAGCTGCAAGTTGCAGTAGTAGGCGAAGCTTTGTTTGTGAGTGTGTGTGAGAGGGAGTGAGAGAGAGATACCCATGCAGATCCAATGCCCTCGCAGTGCAGTGAGGCTGACTTTCTTTCTTTCTTTCTTTCTTTCTTTTCTTTTTTTTTTTCCTTGTTGTTAATCTGCGAAATAGATAGGATAGTAATAATAGTATTACCTTTTCTCGTGAGCAGTATAGCTTTTATATCAAGGACTGTCAAACAGCTGCATTTTATTGTTCAATCAGTGGAGTCCCTCGTCATCCGAAATTTTTGACACTGTTATCGAGAGTTGTCATGGGATGGATTTCGAGTCCCAACTCCAGCTAGAATAACATGCAGATGGTTCAGTCCTACTATAAGGATCCCTAATGCGGTTGCCAGAAAGTGTGGAACCGAGCAGATTGTTACCAGGGTGGCTGTTTTAATGTTGTCCAGATTGAAGAGAGGTAGCGGTTGCGTTGCTGGTATGACTGCTGTTCCCCTTTCTCCCGCGTTCAACTTGTAGTGGATGGTGGCATCATCGTCGTTCTCTGGTTGTCTCAAGCAACCCAGACTTGAAGGCTCCATCTTCAAAGGTGCGCCCTTGGACGTCAGGATCCTCTGTGCTGAGGAAAGGAGAGCCGAATCTAGTGAAGGGTTGCTGATGGCTCCATCTGTTGTTCCTCCTGGGTTGTCGTTGGAAGTTCCATAGAGTGGAGGAAGGTCATCTGCTCCATTTGATATCAACAGTTGCGGTGTTTCCCTCTTTACATCAAGGATATTAGCCACACCATCTTTAGACGTTTGAGGTTTCTCGTCTGCCACTGGTCTTGGGTTTGGAATTTCTAGGGACAAAATCAGCGATTAAGCACATATGTGCAGGGTTCCTCGGATAACATACCTGGCACCGGGTGACAATTGCGGCTGATCAGCGTCTCATTAAGGCTTTGCGCTATGTCCTTGAGTGATTCGCTTTTGCCCTGGCTTAACTTGGGTAGATCAATTAAAGCAGTCGTTCTTGCTTTGCGACTCCGAGGCGGACATATTAACTTTTGCATAAGGCGTTGATGACGCCGACGGAGTTTCGCTTTTACCTCGAGTTCGAGTAAGAAAGGCTTAGCTTCATGCTCGAACACAAGACCGGTGTGGAAAGTATGGTTGTGAACAGGCTGCTGCTCGAGTCTGTTTTCCTCGAAGTGCCAAATCAGTCGTCGGTATCTGCTGCTCTTCACAGTAGTAACTTCCTCATCCGCAGGCAATCTCTTTCCCTCGAAAACCCACCTGCTCGCTGTGGTGGATTCTTTGCCGCTTTCCAGTCCAATACCACCTGTGCTGAAACCCATTGCGCCCACCTGTGGCTGAAAGACGAATTTCCTGGAGACTGAATCCTCTTTCATCTCTCCACTGAGCATCTGGGGTCCAAAGTACTCGGTAATCTCCAGTCCCGGATCGACATCCCCCTGCGGGGTAAAGGGAAAGAAAGACAATGTGATCGTTGCGCTGGCTAATTTGCATCCCTCTGGCTGATGGAAGGTGAGATCGAGGTAGATGAGTCCGGCATTTTTCTCGTCGAGCCGGTCCCATCTTGTTTTCGAGAGGAGGAAACAGCAGTCAACCCTTACCGAGCCGATCTTGTGATGAGCAAGGCTGGCGCTAGATTTGCCTTCGCAAAACTCGACATATTTGCTCGATTTAGCTGGCAGCAGAAAGGGGTTGGGTTTTCTGTCGAGCTTCATCGCCATCTTTGCGCGACAGTTGCGAAAGAGCAGGCTGACAAAACGGAGCCCAGCGCCCTCCATCTCTCCTCAGCCTCGATCCCCCCATGTCTGCACGATGGACACGTGATTCTGTTCAGTCGCACACCTGCAACCCACTCGAATTTTGTTGTGTTACAAGCCTGTTATAGCGCCTCAATTTATGCCGGGATGATGACTCTCACCTCCACCCGTCCGGGCCTTTTATTATCGTTCATTCCAATTCATCGCCAAAGGACCTGTCCCAGCTCAGCTCTCCGGAAGCCTTACATCCGGTATTTCGTCCATGGCGTCTTATGATATTCGTGAGGGTCGAAGCAGGATGCGACCCAGTAAATCCCGGTCGAGATCTCGTGGCTTCCAATATGAACGCCGAAGATTGCGTAGAAGTTCCGTCGAAAGAAGACGCCCTGATTATATCCCTTTTACGGAAGCGGTCAAGGGCAGGGAGCTCGATATACCGCCAAGGAGGCGCCAATCACCAGATCACGGAGCGGTAAGTAATTCCTGATCGTTGGAGCATGAAAGGCATGAGCTCAAAGCGGATGGATCCAGATGGTGCGTTGGGATGATCGCGATCGGGATCCAGAAACGGATTATGAACAGCGACCAGCCTTGGATTCCACAGGCGAGGGGAAGCCATTTGACCTGCCTGATTTCTTCTTCTCTGATAAGGACGTCACAGTGCATCTGGATCTGGATCTCCAAATTGACCTCCAAGAAGATATTGAGGCTTTGGCCCACTTGAACAGCCTGGGAAGATTCAAAGACGGTATCCGATTGTTTGAGGAGAGGCTTCGAGAGCATCTTGATTTCTTCCCTGTGGTCGCGGAGTATGCTGATCTTCTACTAGAGCAAGGCAGCTACGGTGTGCTCAGTGATTTCCTTTCGGGGTGCCTTACTGAACAGCAAGACTCATCTGTCGCCCAATTTACTGATGATGAAATCCTCCTTTTGAGGATCCTTCGAGCTTGTGGAGATATTTATTGCAAAGGCGCGCTGAGACCGGCGTTGGTCGAGGCTATAACGGTTTTTGAGTACTTTGAGGATCAAGGGAACGGGGCAGACACCTGGTTGGAGAATGCAACAGGTGTGCAGGTGCATATGATTGAGATATATATATTCGAATTGTCTCCTTTGCACGACAGACCTCTACTTTTCTTCAGAACGCTTCCTTCGAAATTCTGGAGGAGCTGGAAGTCTTCGACGACGGGATAAGAGTGATTGTTCCAAACCGAACACCGTTTATGCTTTCTCGTCTCGGAGAGTTGTACCGCAAATTGCTGCAGAGAGGCTTCTATTGGGAATCACACCGGCTGCTGCGGGCTGTGCTTGCTTCGTTTGATGAGCTTCATGGCACGTTGCTGGCAGACGAGCTTCTGGCATTTCCACCTCGATAGCGTCAATGATCTTCCAAGCTATTTTGTGGAGATCGAAGAGATCCCAAGGGAGTGCGAGCGATTGCTGCTTACAGAATTTGCCAATGCTTCGGTACTCGGGGACGTCTTGACGAGATCACTTGCGGGAGCTCCAGAAAGCTTGCTGATTAAACCCGCAAGAGCTTGTTTGAACAGAGCCAAGCAGCTTGCCAGCAAGATCCTCACGGACTACCCTCATCTGGTTCATTCTCGCCCATACTTAGAGTGGATGCTGGGAGAGCAGGTCCGGGCGGAGTTGTCGAAGGCCTATTCCGCAAAGGTGGCTCCACGAAGAAGTTCGCTTTTCGGTTCATGGCATAAAGGCCCTACCAGCTTGTTTGAAGGAAGCGCGCTAGAATTCGCTTTGGAAGAACTGAATCCAAGTCTCGATTACGATGCCGCGCAGAAGTCTCAATTCTTCAGTATGATTGCACGCAGTGCAGAACAACTGGGAGACTATCAGATTTACTGCTCCGCTCTCCGCGAGTTGGTCCACAGCCAGACACGTTCGGAGAGTCTCCGGATTTCCAGAAGGCTTTCTAGTCTGCAGCTTTCTGTTATGAGGGACGTCGTGGGCTATCTCGAGTCACTAGCGGAAGAATATGTGATATTGCAGACTTTTGAATCTTCCGATAAAAAAGAACAGCAGAACTCACTATACGAGCGACTCTGTGAATTCGATCGGTCTTTCCCTTTCAATGGAGACATCTCGGATAATGTGATAGATAAGGTGGCTCAGCCTGTTTTTGATATTCCGCTGGTTAAGTGGGTGGAGCGGCGAGCGCAGGTAGCGCTCCTGAACTACCTTGGTCGTCATATGCAAGCAGAAATGGCAAGGGCGCAATCAGATGCTATTGCTCGACATGTCCCGCAACTTGATCTTATACCTACCGTGTCCGTGAGATGTTACGGCTGTCATACTTGCTTAGATGATTCTCCTTTGGGTCGCAGATCAGATCAAAAAGGGCGGTATCACAGGGAGCAGCTAGAGCAACCAATGCGAGTTGAATGGGCGGACGATGGAAACAGAGCTGGGGAACGACAGCTAGTTCGGCGAAGAGGAACAGCAACGACGGACTTCGAAACCACGAAGCCCACCGGCTTTACCAGAAGGGAGAGAAAGGGAGCGCGAGTGGTCCCTATGGGATCTCATAACCCTTCAAGTCTTGGCTCCAAAGGGATGTTGCGACTAGAAAAGCAAAGGAGGGAAGGCTTCAGCCAAGCGGCTCCTACAGTTGAGTTTCAACGGTGACCCATATGAATAGTTAGCCTCACTGACCGAGTCTCAGACTGTGTGGTCGGACACGAATAATTCCGAGTTTGAATTTGAACTGTCAAGTAAACCCAGATCCATCATACCAGCTGACATCCGTGTTCAACACTAACTCTATCAGACAAGCGAAGTGTAGTTGGCGAACTACCGACGTACGACGAGAACAGAGACGACGACATCGCTGTGGTTTGTCGTCATAGAGGGTCCTCGGAAAACAAAGAGGATTGAAAGCACGCGGGACAAAAGTCGATCGCAGAATCATCAGTCCCGCTGCGCTGGACGCGTGCCACGAGCGATTCGAAGAACGACCTGATTGTGTGATTGTTTTACGTGTATTAACAAAGGAGGAGATCCAGAACTATGCCATGATGACCAAGACAATTCGGGGTGAGTCTGGCTTCAAGTGAAGTAGTAGGGGAGCGGGCAAACTGACTTCATCTACAGATGCTCGCTTTCTAAGAGCACAGGCGGAGCGCCGTCTATTTAAGGATGAGCGGAGAAGCTATGATCTGAATGAAGAGGGCTCTGTCAGGAATGATGAAGACCAAGACGAGAACACTCTCCTAGCAATTCAGGCACCCAAAAGAAGGCACAGTCTTCCTTAGGCCTCCTGTTTCTTAGACAGACGCTCATTAGTCT
Source organism: Rasamsonia byssochlamydoides (assembly GCF_041956645.1). NCBI lineage: Eukaryota > Fungi > Ascomycota > Eurotiomycetes > Eurotiales > Trichocomaceae > Rasamsonia > Rasamsonia byssochlamydoides. The sequence continues at coordinate 667,905 of NW_027192386.1, read as the reverse complement.
CGCACGAAAGTAATTTTGTCAAGAAATTATCCTTTAAAATATGCAGGTTTTGCTGGAGACTGTATATTTTTCCCGATTTTACAACCTTCCTTTCCAGGAATATTATGAGAACTCCGACAAGGTCGAGAACCTCAGAAGCCTTGTCTAAAGCGAGAAGGGAAAAAAAAGCAAGAGGTGTCGCAGCTTATGGAATTCAGGTCAGCAAATTCTATCGATCTGATTTAATCAATAGTTCCACCGCCACTGACTGCCCATCCGTCCCATCCATCCCATGGGATATACTCTACATTACCCTACATTACCCTACCCTACCCTACCCAGGTACCAGGCTCACTCTACCATTCCCAACTACCTACCTACCTAACCTAACTGATCAGACAACCTCAACCAGTCTTTATTTTCTCTGACTTTTATCAAGACCGGCATGTCCAACTGAGCTTCCTTCCTCCCTTCCTTCCCAATATGCCATCGCCACACCACACTACACTACACCACAAGACAAAAACTGCAACAACAAGCATACAGGGAGGAAGAGAAGAGGGGCAGACAGAAGGATAGAAAGAGAGAAAGCAAGGGAAAAAGACCGTGTAAGACCGACCTGACCCAGAGACATAATGACATACCTACCTAGGTACTCTCTATGATACAACATCGCGTGGACGGTGGACGTGGAAAATAAAATATGAGGTTACAACATGTCGACTACAGATTAACCTTTTTTTTGCTCCCCGTTTCTTTTTCGTTTTCGCCCACGCCCGTAATAAAAAACTTGCCTTGCGCTGTCTGAATTTCTTTCTTGCTTTTTCGTTTCTCGGTCCCAAATCTTTCCTTTCCTTCCTTTCCGTATCCGTTTTTTTTTTTCGCCATCGAAGTGATGAGCATACAGATACGGATACAAAGAAAGAAAGCTGTACTAGGTAGGTAGCATCATGAACAGAGGCGCTTTTCTTGGTTAATCTGGCCATATTCGTTCGCAACATAAGAAACTTTTTCCGTAACCGGGGATATCAAGAGAAAAAACTAAGGTCATGAAGTGAGTAAAAAAATGGAAAAAGAAGAGAAGAAAAAAAAACCCCATAAGCTAGAGAAGAACCATAATCGTTAAAAGCATATCAATCAGATCGACTTAATCCCCCCAACGGTAGCCCAGCATGACCTCATTCATATTCATACTAAGCGACCAGATTTTCCGAAGTGACCGCTTTTTTTTTTACGACTTCGATTCCTCTGTAGCACCCTCCTTGGCACCCTCCTTCGACTTGGCGGCATCGCCGGAGGCTTCGGCCTCGGCTCCCTTGTTCTTCATGTACTCGTCATACACGTTGAGAGCCTCCTCAACCTTGGCGCGCAGAGCGGCCTCGTCGTCAATGCTAAAGCTGAATTAGCACATGCACTATTTTTAAAGAAACGACGATAAGGGCATAACTTACAGTCCAAGAAGCTCAGCATTGTCCATTTCCAACAGCATGCCAGTAATTTTACCAGCCAACTCGGGCTGCATAGCCTGGACCTTAGGGTACAGAGCCTCTCCAATCATCTGCTTCTGTTGAGCAGGCGGAGCCGCCGTCAGAGCCTGCAGGGTGAGACCGCCAGGAGCGGCTTCCTGTTGACCTGGGACTCCAGGGGCAGGAGCGTTCTGTCCGCGACCACCCTGGCCTGGGCGAATGTGACCCTGCTGCAGAGGCATGCCGCCACGGCCCTGACCGTAGCCTGGACCACCGCGCATACCAGGGACATTTGGCGGCATACCCTGAGCGCCGGGGACCTGTCCACGACCACCAGCACCACGTCCGAAAGCCTGCATCTGAGCCATCTGAGGATAGCCCATACCGTTAGGGATAGCTCCAGGGGCGCCCTGCATGGCTCCCATAGGGATGCCCTGGGCGAAGTTCTGAGGAATCTGCTGGTTCGGGTTGATACCACGACCACCTTGCTGGCCAGGGAAAGCGCCGGGGTATTGGCCAGGTCGTCCACCCGGGATACCAGCCATGACCATACCGGGCTGAGGAGCGAAGGCCAAGCCACGCCCAGCGGCGTTGGCGGGAATGAAGCCCTGCTGTCCAGGTCCGTAGAAGACAGTAGGTTGCATGTACTGTTACGAGAATAAGGAGTCAGCTTGAGCCTCATTTAGCATATGATAAAGACGGATGAACTTACCGGCTGCGGCATTCCAGCTGCCGCGGCAGCTTGCTGCTGTCTAATGGTGTTACGAGCCTGAATGCTAGCCTCGAGCTTCATGATGTTAGCTAAGAATCCAAAAAATACCCATTTTTCAGCATGCTAAACCTACCTGGCTCTTGCGAACATCCTTGCGCTGTGCCAGAGCGACATAGAGAGGCTTGCCGTTGACCATTCTCTGGTTCATCTCAGTCACGGCCTTGGAGGCTTCGTCGGGGCTAGAGAAGCAGACGAAACCAAAGCCCTTGCTCTTCCCAAGAGGCTTCTTCTCAGCCTTGTCAGCTTTCTTGCCATCCTCCTTCTTGTCCTTGTCTTCCTGTTTGTCCTTGGCTTCTTCCTTATCGGCCTTCTCTTCATCTTTCTTCTCTGCCTCCTTCTTCTTCGCCTCGTCCTTGTCGGAGTCGGACACTTGTTGGAGGCGCTCAAGGTGACTGGTGTCACGCATGACCTTGGCGGAGGTGATAGTACCGAAGGGGCTGAAGAGGTCGCGAAGCTTCTCATCATCAATGTCATCGGTGAGGTTCTTCACGTAGAGGTTGACACCCTGATACTTAGATTGCTTCTCAAGGCGGGCAGCCTCATACTGCTTGCGGAGTTCTTCCTCGCGTTCATGCTTCTTCTGGGCACGACCGACGTAAAGCTTCTGGCCCCGCCACTCCTTGTCGTTCATCTCGTCAACAGCCTTCTGAGCGCTGTCGTGAGTCGCGTAGTTCACAAAGCCGAAACCACGGCTCTTTCCGTTCTCGTCGCGGCTAATAGTGGCGGACGTGATCTCGCCATATTTACCGAAGAACTCGCGGAATTCATCGTCGGTAACCTCGTGATCGATGTTCTTGATGTAGACATTGGTGAAGTTGGCCTTCATCTCTTCGAATTTGCTCTGACGGTCCTTCTTGGAGATGTGATGGCCGACGAAGACCTTCTTGTCGTTGAGCAACATGCCATTCACGTGCTTGATGGCGTTGTTGGCGGCTTCGGCAGTCTCGTAGTGAACGAAGCCATAGCCCTTCGAGTTTCCAAACTCATCCTGAGCGACCTTGCAGCTCAAGATGTTTCCGAAAGCAGCAAAGGTGTCGTGCAAGGCTTTGTTGTCAATAGCAGTATCCAAGTTCTTGATGAAGACATTGCCCTGGCCGGTCTTGCGAAGAGCGGGGTCACGCTGAGACCACATGATTCGGCAAGGGCGGCCCTTGATGAGAGTGTAGTTCAGGTCCTCAAGAGCGCGTTCACCGTCGGCGGTGTTGTTGTAGTTGACGTAGGCGTACCCAAGAGAGCGTCTGGTAACGGCGTCACGGCAGACACGGATGGAAGCAACCTGTCCGATCGAAGAGAAGAGCTCGTAAAGCATCGCCTCGGTCACAGACGGGTCCAGCTCGCCGACGTAAAGCGAGGCCGAGTGGGGCTGAGTAGTGCTGGGAGTAGACGACGCAGCATTTTCGCTGGTCGTGGTCTCAACAGTGACAGTGGTGGTGCCATTGGCACTGGTATCAGCAGCACCGTTGGCGGTGTTCTCGACGGTTGGGGCCGTGGAGACGTCAGCAGACATTTTGATGGGTTTTGGTTTTTCTTAGATTTTTCTGTATCTCTAAAAAAAGAGCAGTATGATTAGCCCAGGTCCTAGTTTGTCGACTGCCGATCCCGTAGTTGTGCGGGCGCCTTGCCGCAGATAGTGGGAAGGAGTTTGAGCACTCACAGTGTGTAAAAAAGGTTGGAGGGGCAGGAGATATAGCACTCCTAGAAAATGAGAAATGGTATTTCTCAGTAGCAGACAGGGAAGAGCCTGTCTCAGTCTGCACACGACAAGCTGAGGTCACCAACAACGATCGCGAAGCTGGTGATCACGAGAGATGGGGAAGTGACTGCGAAGTATTTTGCAAACACCGCACAGTCGGGAGGATGAAACTTTTTAAAGAATTTTTCGCTTTTTTTGGGATTTTTAAGACTTTTTTGGGTAGAAAGGGGAAGAAAGTAAGAGAGAAGAAAGAAGAATGCTAAAAAGCTAGCAAAGAGGGATGGGATGGATGATGGTGAAAGAGCTTTTGACCTTTAAACGGGGTTTCTGGAAAAGTTGAAAGGGAAATTTTGTGAATCGCACGCTAAGCCCTTTCGGGATATCTCGCGCGGCCCTGTGAGATTTTTTTCTGGTCACAGGCTGTGAATCACGTGCGCCCATTGGCAGAAAGAGTGACCTCGCCACCACCACTACCATGTTGTTAGGTTTAAGCCCCATGGCACAGGCTTTTCTGCAGGGTGCGATCAGAGGGCAATCGAATCTTGTTCCCTCGAAATGACTGTAGGTGTTAGGAATTCTACTTTGTGGCAACGCCACTCCCCGCATGCCACTGAGCTCGTATGCCGAAGAATACCCCAGGCAAAATTAATCGTATTGGGTACCTAATGTTTCCTATAGAGGTCTCTACCTACTTGTAGTTGTGATATCGTCTAGATGCTAAAAAAGGAAGACCCGCCAGACGCCTCAGCTATGCAGTAATCATGAAAAACACATGAATCACCCGGAGTCTGCTCGCGCCCCTTAACAAAAAACCAGACATGCCTTAAATGCAGATTGGAGTTGCCAAAGAGAAGGTGCGGGAAGAGCTCGATGTTCAACTCAGATCAAACCCGGCTCCTGCATTGATAGCATATAACAGCTTCTCCCGCAAAACACGTGCATTCGTATATCGAGGAAGCTTCAATAGATTGACACACGTGCTTGTGCTGGGAAGCCGGTCTTGGTCATCACTGGAATCGCGGATACTGAATCTGGGATTGAGATGACTAAACCCTAACAACGGTGCGCGAGGTGTAGATGTCACGAATTTGAGCACCTTCTGCCGCTCTTCATTCGTCATATTCTCCATGACTTCCCAGAACAATTTGACCGTAGGGTGTTCTTCCTTGTCATCGCCAATGGTGTAGACGCCGCCGTAAAGTGTATTACGCCTCAAGTCGGCGACGTCGATCTCTCCAGAGTCTCCCCCAACAAGAGTTTGCAGCTCCGACTGATTAAACATCGACAGCCAGGACGGTTGGATGATCTGTCCCAATCCCTGGAGAAAAGCATTGGTCTGGTAAAACGGTTGCACCTGGAGGCGATGACGAGCAATGTAAGATATGTAGACGAGGCGATTTTGGTTAGTGACAGGGATGTTCGAGCCATTGGGCTTCAACTCCCGAGTGATGGTGCGCGCTGGACCGCCCGGAATGGGAACCGTATCTGTGACCGTAAAATTCAGGGCAAAATCCTCAACGTCTCCAGGATAATTTTTCAGTTGTAACTAAAGCCAGTCAGTAGTGGTAGACAACGTGATAACACAGTGAAACATACCAGTCCCTGGTACAATCCCTCATCGAGATCTCTCAAATCATTGAGATTGGCCCGGTACGCTGATTCTTTCTGTGCCGAGCTCAACCCGCCGGTTAGAGCCCACTTGAGAAGAAAGAATCCTGCAAAGTGGACATCCACTAGGATCCCTTCATAAAGACACTTGCCTATGATGCGGCCGAGAAATTCATAGCGTCTAAGAAGGTCCCGTACTTGCTCGTTCCACTCGGGGGTTCCTTCCACGAATCCCATCTCCCGCAGCAGCTCCTTCCGCTGTTCGACAGCAGCTGGATTTGGATAGAGTAGGTTCTGGTCATTTTCGACAAAGAGATCAAGTCCATTCGATGACTTGAAGGCTTCATTCGTCACGCTGGTCAAGAACTCCTTTGTTACTCCGCCACCGTCTATTCCAGCCTCCACCGTTCCGAATTTGTCAATGAAACTGATCTGGATTGGCTCTTTGAGGCCGTCACCTAGATCGTAGAACTGATCAAAGGCGTCTTCAAAGACATTGTCACGCCGGATATTGGCGTGGTGGCGACTGAGAATATCTTGCGCCGCGGCACGGCCATCTATCATACGTCCCATTGAGCTTTGAGCGACAGACATACGCCAAGCATCAGGATCAATGAACCCGTTTCTCCGACGCATCTGATCCCTGTAAATGAATTCACGGAAAATTTGGACTCTAGTTTCAAAAGGAATGAAAAACGGCATGTTCCTCAGAATTTCAAGGCGAGGTGCCACCGCCTCAAGCTGCTTTCTCCGAGCCGCTTGTTGCTGGCGTCGCCTAAGAAACTCGATCCGACGAGCTTGTTGGGTCCGACTCGTTCCTATCAGTCCGAGAGACGGCTCGGGAACGAGGTCATCTAGAAGGTCATCCCGGTCCTCGTCGTCCTCGTCTCCTTGAAGCTGATGTCGATTCTCCTCCTCTGCAACCACCGCGGGGATGAAGCCTTCCATGTCAAAACGACCAGTCATCAACCAATGCCCATCTGGAAGAAATTTGCGACGCGAGCTAGAAATACACAAGTCAGCATGTGTACGGAAGGCCACCATAAAAGATTCCAGAGGGAAAAACTCACTCCCGCTCGTGAATCATTCTCAATAGTCCTGTCACCAAGCCTTTGAAATAGTCAAGCGGTATCCCTGTCACGCCAGAGAGGCCCTTCTCTTTATTTCTTTGCTCCAAATCCCGAACATTTGTCATGGACTCAGGTGGAGGAGCTGAGGGACTGAAGTAGTTCCGGATACTGCTTGTATCCTGTGCAGCACTCGTTTCATCCAGATCCGCTGCATTCCAGTACAATGTGAAAGCAAGGTTCTTCAGGAAAATAGTCATGTCCTTGACATCCCTCAGCGGCAGGGCGCTCTCTTTGGTCCAAGAAACTCTTGTGTCTGGCGCAGTTGACAGATACTCGCCTGAGAAGAATTCATCATCGTCCATAACTTTGAGAACAAATGTATACAGCTCTAAAAATAATAGAATAATTGTCCATTCTTGCTCTCGCTCATGTGCAGCGGTAGGGGATACCTTGGAATTCTCGGATGAGATCGGTTTTAATAATGGAAGGACCTCATTCGAGTCACGACTGATCGTGGCAAATATCTTGGTATTTCTGGAAGCTTGCCAGAAATACTTGATTGCGGGTACTCGTAATTTTGGTTGCGCTGCTGATGGCTCTACAGCGGTTGCAGAACCCAGATATAACCACATCCGAATGTCATCTCCGCGACGTGGGAACACTCTTAGAAGGGTCAACGCGTACGAAGCCAAAATTTTGGCCTCATTAGACGGATCGGTCTCAGCCTGGGATGTAACGTCCTCAGAGATATTGTTTAACCGGACCCGTGACAACAGCCCGGTGATACTGTTCTGATTGACAAGACTGACGATCTGTTCTCGCACAAAGGGAGGCAGCGGAGAGGTCGGGTTCCGCTCGTTCTCCGCAAAGTCATCAGGTTCAAGACGGCGAGATAGATACAGCGCCAGAGAGTTCAGGAGGTTAGACACCACCTTCACAAATCCTGGTTCAGGAGCTTCTTGTGAAGCGGGGCCACCCAGGGCATACCGATGGAAGTAGATAAAATAAGAAAGGAGCCAGAGACGAGCATCAATATCCTCAATGATCGATTTGCTGTCTGGAGCATGAGAGATGGATGCGTCCAAAGCCGAGGCTAGAAGCTTGTAGTTGATAATCGAGGCCAGCTCGTCAAGGGACCCTATATGACTGGCGAGGTCCGGAATGGTGAGATATTCTCGAGCGAACCACTCATAAGCTCCAAGTGTTTCTGATGTGATAGGTTGAAGCAAGGCAAGCACGCTTGCAACGAGAGCGCCTACAGATAAGTCCAAGCTTGTGGAAAGAGACTTGATATTGATGGTCAGTGTTGCCATGACGGAGTAATATTCCTTTGCAATGCGGGCCATTTGTTTCGGGATCAAGCCTATTAAGAATCTGAGCAACCGAAGAAGGGGATCCACCGAGAAGCTGGAGGCCCGGGAAGACGTAGCCAGAGCATGTAGCACCCGGAGAGTCGTCTTCGCCAGGCGCACCAGCAGCGTCGTCCACTCCCCTTCAGTGGCCATCGTAGGTACCTCTTCCAGCATCTTCTGGAACGCATTCGAGAAGTACACGAGGCGCACTGCATCCTCTTCCTTTCTAATCTCTAGGAAATGCAAGAGGAGCCTCAGCTGCGACAGACACTCCGCTGGAGTTGAGTATCGAGCTGGGGAGCGAATTTCCTGCCGTTGAGCCTGAGAATAGTTGACAAACGACAGCTCGATGCCTAGTCTCTTCTGTTCCACAGCATCCCATTCTGTCCTCCACTGCCCGCGTGTGGCTTTCCTGCTGCTGTAGCCCCGCCATGTCCGTTGCAGAGTGCGAGCTGCACCCAGTCGTTGTCTTTCCTGCTGTCTTATTATTCGCTCCTGCTGAGCGATAGCAAGAGTATTCTGGGGCCCATAGCCATGAGGAGCTTGTCGGCTGGACGGTGACGAGGCGAAAGGATTGTTGATATTGCGTCCCGAGAGATTCACCTGCCGAGGGCGGCGCGAGTTCCCCGTAAAGGACTGGAACATGGCTCTTCAAGAAAGAAGGGATTCACCGGCTGTGTCGAGAACTCAAAGTGAAAATGTCAAGTCGGCTCCGGCATCACCATGCCTGGATAGCCATTTCTCCATGTTGAAGTTGACAGAAGGTGAAAGAAGATGCTGGACAACAGCAGCTATGACATAGGATGATTGCCTAGTGTTGCGGGATGCATGAGTGACCAGCCGGAGCACGGGATTATCCGCAGCCTTAGTAGCAGCCACGCACCCCGGCTTTATTGCCACTGCATACAATGACTATAGATTAACTGGCGTAATAGACCAGAACAGAATTTCTAATTAAGGCGAATTTGAAAGGCGATGATTGATTCTGTTTAATGGACAAGCAGCTCATCGATCTTAGATGATACCTTCTGCTTCATAAGTCATCTAGGATGGATTGATGAGTAGAAAGAAATACGCGCAACCCATTGTAACCAAATACCTCAAAAGAACCTGCCAAAAAACCGTCATAGACCCTCCTTTGCCGATGACTAAGAAAGAACAATATTGTACATGAAAAGCAACAAGCACAACCGTCATTAGACTGCCACTGCTGGTGTCCATTATGGAGTGAGGACAGGAACCTTCCAAAGGCTACAACATCCTTCACAGGCAGCCGTATTTCAGCAGCATCTGCGATCTGGGGCTCGGCTATGACGGACAATTCGTAATGAAGTGAAAACAACTGCTTTCTCACAGTTGTAACTTGTGCATCTTATCATGAGCCCTGTTGTAGTGGAGTCTCAGTGTTGTTGGACTGCGCTTCGTCCTCGAGTTGTTGGACTTCCTTGCCATTGTCTAGCACCCACAACCTGAGAAAGTCCTTTCCATCAAATGCTCGTTCAACAGTAATCGTCCTTCCGTCTTTTTCGATCTCCCGCGTGTATTTGCTCCGCGTCGGGGCCATCGTTTTGGTGACAAAAGGGGTGAGCTCCACCAGGGTCAGAGAATGATTCAAACGAGGGGCCGACATCAAAACTCACTTTGAATTCACTGAGCCGCTCAGGGACGACGTAGGTGCGCACTTTCTTCCAGTCGATCACGTAGGAGCCGTTCTTCGCAAAAAAGCCCATAGAACCGGACCGGGTTCCCTTGTAATACCCTCCATTGACTTGTTTTGTAGTAAGACGCAGACGCGCCATCATGGGCTGAGATGGCTTCATGTTTGGCAATGGTTATAAGCAGCCATGCACGTCTGGACGGGAAGACTTTCTCGAGACAGACGTCGAGATGTCTCTTGTGGTGGAAGAAGCCGCAGTGACAGCTGCGGAATTTGAGATGACGCTAGTAGGAGTAGCTCCGCCCCGGGAGAACTTTTTTAATCGCCCAAAAAAATAATTGACCCCACAACTTGAAGTGCCGCAAGGAGCTAACACCGAAAATTTCTTATGATCTACACATATCACCTACAGCGATTTCGAGCTGCCCCCCGGGAAAGATTTTCTTTAACCATGCCCGGCAGAAAGGTGAATTTGCGCGGCCCCAAAGACGAAGTTGCCCGGAAACCGAAGCCGAGCAAGAAATCCAGAGGGGGCCTGGACGCCCTCGCCATTGCAGAGGACCAATTTCCCGAAAGAACAAAAATCCGGCGTAACCGCCTTGGAGAAATCAATGATTTTTCGAAGCGTAAACGTCCGGGACAAGATGGAGAAGGTCCGGATACAAAACGGCTGAGAACAGAGAACGAAACCTCTGACTTCAGCGAAAATGGCGGAAGTGACAGCGAAGGTCACGAGTGGAAGATAGGAGAGGTCAACAGTGAAGATGACAGTGAATTAGATAGCGATGAAGCTATGGGTTCAAGCGACGAAGAGCGTTTCGAGGGATTTACCTTTCGCGGGAGCTCCTCAGGGAAAAAATCGAAAGCCAAGCGCGCTTCGGCCTCTACGAAACGCAACAGGGAAATGGATTTGTCGGAAGATGTTGTTGACGAGGGAGGATCCTCCGAGGATGACGAAGAAGATGATCTGGGAGAGGACGCGGTAGACCTAGCCACCGCTTGGGACATGAATGCTTCAGACGACGAAGTTCCCGATAAATCTTCAAAGTTGAACAAGGATAGCACCAGTGACTCGGAGACCGACGGGAGTAACGACGACGATGACGACGACGACGATGATGATGATCTTAGTGAGGATACAGATTTATCTATCTCCGACGATGACGGGGACGCCGAGACTCAGAGTGGGCTTTCGAAACTTCAAAGTTTTGTCAATTCTATGGAAACTACTACTGCCGGCAAATCGTCTCAAAAAGCCAATCGAGGACAGGAGAACAGGGTGCCTACGGAATACGGCTTAACATCTACGCGGAAGCTCACTGTCGCAGATCTTATACCCTCCGTAACCGATTCTCGCTTGAAGAGCTCTCTGAAACACCTAAGTTCAACTGCGAAATCCAAATCTTCCGGTGTGCCTGGAAAGCTAGCCGCCCCTCTTCCCAAAAGGCAACAGGATCGACTCGAACGAGCAGCCGCTTACGAGAAAAGCAAGGAGACATTGGATCGATGGATTGAAACTGTCAAGGCAAATCGACGGGCTGAGCACCTTTCCTTTCCTCTTCCTGATCCTGAGGTGCAGCAACTCCCCAGGATAGGTCCCGTCAAACCACAGACGGATCTTGAAAACACAATTCAAACGATCTTGGTGGAAAGCGGCCTCGCGGAATCAAATGAGAAATCTGCAGAAGAGCAGATCCAAAAGGCTGAAGAGCTGGAAGCGAGAAAGCTCTCTCTTGAAGAAGTACGAGCCCGTACTGCCGAGCTCCGCAAGCGTCGGGAGCTATTATTCAGAGAGGAAGTCCGTGCGAAGAGAATCAAAAAGATTAAGAGCAAGTCCTATCGCCGAATTCATCGAAAAGAGCGTGAGAAGATGGCGCAATTGGAAAGGCAAGCGCTTATTGAAGCTGGTATCGATCTCGATGAAGAAGAAAGAGAGCAGAACGATCGACGAAGAGCTGAAGCACGGGTGGGCGCCAAGCACAAGGAGAGTAAATGGGCGAAGAGTCTCAAACAAACAGGTCGTGCTGCCTGGGATGAGGATGCCCGGCTCAGCATGGCAGATATGGCACGAAGAGATGAGGAATTGCGGAAAAGAATTGAAGGCAAACGCGTTAGTAACGCGGATGAGGATTTCCTTGGCTCATCAAGCTCAGAGTCAGAAGATGACAGAGACCCATGGGACGAAGAGGATTCAGAGGCAGAGGCTCGGAAGCTCCGTGAAGACCTCGACGCCCTTGATCGTGAGGATGATGCGACAAACATAACTGGCCCACACTCAAAGCTCATGTCGATGAAGTTCATGCAAAATGCCGAGGCTGCCCGGAAACGGCAGAACGACGAGGAAATCAAGAAGCTCCGGCGAGAATTAAACGGTGATGAATCCGAACCTGAAGAAGTCGAAGGGGGTCGCAAGAAGTTCGGCGGCTCGAAAGCTGAAAGTTCTCAACAACCAGTTGTCTCGCGTTCGAGAAATGAGTTTGAAGAAGCCCCATCATCTGAAGATGAAGAATTGGACATTCCTGAGTCGACTACTCGTAATGCCCAAACCGCCGCTAATCATACCGGAGATCAGAAAGCCAAGCCGGCTGCACAGCCTGCGAACGGCTCAAAGGCCACCATCAGGAAAGAAGACGATCCTCCAGAAGAGAATCCTTGGCTGACCCAAACCACTCGCAACAACCGTAAACGCAGCGCAGGAAACACTGACCAGAGTGTCACTATCTCAGTAAACGGTCAGAGTGAGATCTCCACCGTTGACCCTAAACCCGCTCCCCGCAAGGACAGTTCACATGATGAGGCGACAACTCATCAACCTCGTCAGAGCGGCGACCAGGATGATGACGCAAGCGAGAGTGACGATGACGCTCATACCCCGATCCTATTAAAGAACCATGATCTGGTCAAGAAAGCTTTCGCTGGAGATGAGGTCGTCGCAGACTTTGAGAAGGAGAAGCTTGAGACCATTGAGGAAGAAGGGGACAAAGTCATCGACAACACGTTGCCGGGATGGGGTAGCTGGACTGGTGCAGGTATCAGCAAGAAGCAGCAGAAGCGTCAAAAACGCTTTCTCACCACCATCGAGGGGGTGAAGCCAGAGCAGCGCAAGGACGCGAAACTTGACCGCGTTATCATCAATGAGAAGCGAGTCAAAAAGGTAACATTCATCATCGTTCCACTTTGGCAATCTGTCTCACAGGCGTGGAAAAGGCTAACTTGTTCTTAGAACATCAAGTATCTCGCGACTCAGCTGCCTCACCCCTTCGAATCAAAGCAACAGTATGAGAGGTCTCTTCGTCTCCCTATAGGGCCAGAGTGGACCACCAAGGAAACCTTCCAGGACGCGACAAAGCCTCGTGTGATGATCAAGCAGGGTATCATCAAGCCCATGGAGAAGCCTATGATCTAACGCAGGCTTTCTCTCCGTGGCATCGTTGAGCGATGACCGTTAGATGTAGACAGGACTTCCGGGGGTTTATCAGCATTGGCTATACTTTGGGTTAGGTTTATGGAAAAATTGTTTTTCTGTAGTTAGTTATGAGCACGAATTCCTTTCTTGAATAACAACATCGGTCGGAGTCTCTCAACTGTTCCAGTCCTTGCAGTTACGAGAAGCTAGAACGTGACCATCCCAGCTCTCGTCATAATATATCGGTTCCCGTCGCACATGATTTTTGCTTTAGCAAGTGTTGATACCAAGGTAATTAGATATATCTTTTCGGATCGTTCTCAAGTACTCCGTACGACTACCTCCGTCTGGGGACTGGGTACGCCCATGGTTCTTGGTTTCGTCATGTTATCATGGTCGGGCCAACCTCGCATGGCTAAACATAACATTACGTAATCCACCACTCCATCGCACACATGAACTTGCAAAACAATCCGGGGGAAGAAAAAAACCACACACTGACATGTGGGTTACTCTTGCATGATTTCATCTTGCATGGCGGGGTTGACTTGCATGCCGAGGGCTGGCGGGAGAGCGGGGATACGGGCTCCGATTGGGCCAGGAACATACCTCGTGGTGGTGAGGAATTAATCTCATACCGTTACGAGGAGATCGTTTGCACAACGATACTCTCCAAATGAGCGGCTTCAGCCTGTCATTTCTCGCAATTGGCCATTGCTCCGTGTTTCAAGGGGTCACATCTCTCATGGAAGGTTGAACAGAGGCTGCACGGGGAACGATCATTCTTCGTTCCTACACGAGGAATTCATGTCTCCAGCCTCTTGAAAAGATTTATATACGCCTTGTAAGCATGTGCATTTCCTTTCTTCTCATCCTAGCTCGAAGGTGGAATTCAGCCACGCTCCCTGGTTGCCCCTGTCATTCTATCCGGGAGATCTGAAGACTACGTTGTCTGCAAGCCCTTCCGGCTGTTGTTCCAATGACCTCCCGAAGTCAAATGCACAATCCTTTTTGATTGTATTATACTTCAGTCATTCTCTTTATTTATCCTGTCCTTTCAATATGGAGCATCAATTTGTTTGCCTTTTTACCGTCATACTAATATGGCTCCAGGCAACCAGGGGTGCCTACGGTCTTCCACAATTTGGAAGGGAACCGTCGCAGGCAGCCCAAGTGGCGGGAATCACTTCTTTCAAGACACAGTATCCTCCACAGACCGATAGGTTTCTAATTCCTACGACCCAAGGAGTGAGTGTGCCGGGCATGCTTGAATGGCATCTGCTAATATGCGTTTTCAGGTTTATTATTCCAGCTTAGAGCGCGAAGGGCATCCAGCGCTGCCACCCTTCCCCACTGTCATCGTGTATAAAACGTCGCCTCCAGAGATTAGTCCTTCAGGCACAGAAAGCCATCCGTCAAACAGTCCTTCCAGTTCTGTGTCCCAGGTGACAGTGGCCATCACTGTTACAAGTCAAGCGGTGACAGCTAGTTCAAGCGTGAGCCCCACGCTACCGAGTTCTGGTTCAAAGGCTGAAGGTCCCAAAGTGTCCGTTACATCTGTAGCTCTTTCGACCTCATCTCCTGAAATTCCAGGACCCGCGGAAGGAGCAGATACCCCTTCGACCATGGCTAGCCAGGATGTGTTTCAGCCGGTCTCGTTGGATCCTATTCCAACGAACATCAAGTCCAGAGACGACCATCCGGTTCCTAAGTTGGGAATTGTAGGTGTTTGACTTCCCGTAAAGCAATGACATGTCTGACAGAATGTGGATAGGTTAACGCCACCGGTCCCATCCAAACGAACAAATTCTACGCCGGATTTTTCTTGGGAAATCGGTCAACCCCAACGTTTACTCACCCTTACAGCCTCTCGTGGGCTCAAGGAACGGGCAATGCGGGGAGCTGGGGTATGAGTATCTCTCACATCGATGCTGACCTGCTTGCCTTTGGTCAACCGAACCCTCAGATTCCCGGCAGCCCAGCGAGTCATTATATCAATCCAATCGGTATCCAGTCTATGATCTTGTCGGCTACTGAATTAAGCAATTCCACCGTACTCAACGTTGAACAACCCACCGGATTCTCTGCTCGGATCATCTTACGGCCCCACAATGGTTCCAGTCAGAGTATCACGTTTCCCATTGTCCAAGGCATGGGATACGTAACTGGAGTGTACTCGGGCCTGCAGCCCATTATCCAAAGCAGCGTTTTCTTTCAAAAAGTGGTATCAGCAGGCTCTCCGCGGCCTGGTGTCTTTAAATATCGGGTAACATTAGAGGACAACAAATCCTGGCTCGTGTATGTCACCCCTGCTAATGGAACAAATCCTGACCTGCGACTTCTTTCGCATACCCTTCTTCGTGGGCCTCCTGGCTTCTCAGGGACCGTTCAAGTTTGCAAGAATCCTGCCGGCGACGCTGGCGAGAAATTCTTTGACAATTCTGCTGGTGTCTATCCCGTGACAGCCAATATAACTGGATCGATTTCAAACACCACCGGAACATACCGCTTGAGCTGGGAGAAGGCTGGAAAGGATGCCTCAAGTACCCCTCTCTTGATGTTTGCATTGCCACACCATGTTGAGTCATTTGACGACAACACAAGAGGTCGCCAGATTGCCCTTCAGCTTCGAACCACTACAAAGGGCAACGCCACCGCGGTGATAGGAGAGAGTTGGACCATGGTGGAGCCGGATCTTCCAGTGGACATGGGGTTCGCGCCCTGGTCTCCCTCCCTTGCTAGTGTCACACGCCTCTCACCGGCCATACAACAAGCCATCCGTGATGTTGCTCCCACCGAGTTACAGCAGGATATGGACGCCGAGACCAATCTCGATAGCATGTACTTCAGTGGCAAGGCATTGAGCAAATTTGCTACTCTGGTCTACACAGTCCACACGTTGGCCAATCACCCTCAATCGGCGGCATCAGCCTTGGATACTCTCAAGAAATGCTTTGCTCGATTCGTCAATAATCAACAGAAATGGCCCCTGGTCTACGACAATGTGTGGAAGGGGGTCGTATCTTCCGCCACGTACGCAACCAACGATTCCGGGATCGACTTCGGCAATTCATACTACAATGATCACCACTTCCATTACGGGTACTTCATCCATGCTGCCTCCATTATCGGCTCCCTTGACCCCAGCTGGATTGATGCGAACAAAGCCTGGGTCAATATGCTCGTGCGTGACGCTGGGAATTCCGTAGCCAACGATCCCTACTTCCCGTTTTCTCGAGCGTTTGACTGGTTTCACGGACACTCATGGGCGAAGGGACTGTTCGAGTCCTGGGATGGCAAAGATGAGGAGTCCACGTCCGAGGACGTTATGTTTGCCTATGCAGTGAAGATGTGGGGGCGCACCATCGGGGACAAGAGCATGGAAGCGCGAGGGAACCTCATGCTCGGGGTGCTGAAGCGATCTCTGCGGAATTACTTCCTGATGGAAAGTACCAACAAGAACCAGCCGCCCCAGTTCATCGCTAATAAGGTGACTGGCATTGTGAGTGCTTCATTCGGTACCCGCGTTTTTATACTCCGACTAACGGTGGAACAGTTGTTTGAAAACAAGGCGGACCACACCACCTACTTCGGTACCAATCTCGAATATATTCAGGGGTATGCACATTTATCTGTCGCCAGTCTAGTGTTTGTAACTAACTGAAGCGGCAGAATTCACATGTTACCGCTTCTGCCTTGTTCCGCTTATACAAGAAGTCAGACGTTTGTGACAGAGGAGTGGAATGCGATGTTCGCACCTAATGCCTCAGATCCTGCCTCGAACGTGACGGGAGGCTGGAAGGGCATTCTATATGCCAATCTGGCCATCATTGACCCGGTAGCATCCTATAAATTCTTCTCTCAACCCAACTTTGACTATAGCTGGATCGATGGTGGTGCCAGCCGGACCTGGTATCTTGCATATGCCGCAGGTAAGTTCCGTCTCCTGTTTTCCCTCGGCCTGTCTACTGAACATGAAGTAGGTCTGGGTGGATCTCCCTGAAATGCGGGTATCGATCGCCGTAGTTCATCCAACAGGAGGTATACCTGCGCGGTGATTTACAGCTTCTTGGACATCTCTTTACAGCAGAGTTCTGCCGCTTGCAAGCTCCTGCATTGGTACCTATATTCGGTGTATATTGGATTTGCTTTGGATAGTTCTGTACATATATGTATTTGTGGTATAGATGGCAAGGGTACTCAGGTCTCCCACCATGGTCTATTTATATCATCTTCGCTTAATCACTATTTATCTATTTATTGGAAAGATAGATTAAACAGCAAATAGAATTTATCGGCAATCTGAAAAGAGATCTTATTGTAGGTGCTGAATATCAACTGAGTCTGCCATGCCACAAAATGGATGTGATATGACGTCACATCCCCAGACGCCGGGACGCCTGAGGCCACAGAATGATTTTGCTGAGTCATCCTCTTATCAATCTGACGCATTCTGTTATTCTGTTCCGGACGGCAAACTGTACACCTAATTCCTGTGTCACTATCCATTGTACAGCAATGTTCACGAGTCAACGACTTGAGAAAAACACATCAATGTGGTCCAGATCCGGCGCTTTCTGGCACTGACTTAGCCAATAACAACCCTATGGGGCATTGTAGGCGGAATCAGATAAGTTAGCGTCACACACTGTGACACTCCCCAGACCCTGATCTTTGTGGCAGTGCAATCTTGGCAACCGAGAAAGTGACGACTGATTTGCTTGACTTAGTGACGGACAGGGACCCTGGTTGGCGGTCATTTCCTTCCGGTCTTGGTGAAACAATAAGACTCTCAATCTGAGGGGACAATGGTCCATGATGAAGCATCCTGATTACGCCAGTCATTAGCGGTGGTGGCCTCATCTCGCTTGGAGAGCTCGATGGATTATGGCCCGCAGAAGCTCGGACACAAGGACCCAGTTTTTTACCTAATTCAGTCAAGCTCATCCTCCGCGCGTTACTGCCGGGACTCCGTGGCTCAAGAGACTACATGTATTAACCTCTTTCCCCTCCAGTTCCTCTCTCTGCCTGACTGTACATAGTACGGCGATGGAAAATTGTCCGTCTCCGTTTACAGTCAATTCTTTATTCATTAACTTCCGTGTCTCGCAATTTCAATTTCTCATCTTCAGGTCCGAGGGGCGAAGAGGTGAGTTGGTTTTCTGGGTTCTCGTGTGGGTTTTCTTTCCGCCTCCGAATCGCATGCATGTAATCATGCTGGGCAAAGAGGCTGTGCATCCATCATCTTCCCCATGTTCACCCACATTCAATTCCTAGTCTGAATAACCTTTGCACCATGGTTCCCTGAGATGTGACATGGCATGCGCATTGCTTGGCTCGGTCTGTCGGTAAAATACCAAATTTTACCAAAGTAAAAGCTGCCAATCTGCACCTACATCATCCCATCACGTTGCTCTCTTTGTTTCTGCGTGGCTCGAACATCTAGCGGGGTTCTTACTCCCCCAATGCTGGATAGGTCAGGCCTCTTTTGGGCGCGTATAGGAATTGATCCTGAAATCAAACAAAACTGTTAATTGGCTTGCAGTAGTGAGGGGATCTGGTGCTGACTACGCAATGAGCTTTCAGTGTTTAGCCCTTGCCAGCGAAAACGAAGATCGTTATTAAGGCTTTTCTTGTAGGGTTTGACAGACAAGGCAGACTTCATCTTAATCTCCCCGGCGATTGATACGCCTCGGAACGATCGTCGAACCGTGGAAACAATCCCCAAAGGACGTGTGGCTTGACCTTGTCATTTCCCCCCTCTCTTTGTCGGTGGTAGCTCCACATACCTCCTCCAGATCTTTTCTTGTCCTGCTATAGCAAAAATCTAGTCTCTCCTTTATCTGGACAGGGCTCCTTCGTCTCCGCAAATGGGTAGGTGCCGCGTTGCTCCTGCTTCTTCACCCGCTCCTTCTCCCTTCATCTTCTCTTCTATCGCCCCCATCTCTGTCTCCCCCTGTCACATATGACTCTGGCGTTGAACCACATCAAGCCCTCTTCTGTCTCTTGTGTACACAGGCCTTCTGGCAATATCGTCATCCATGGAAAGTTCTGGCTTGAAGATCGATGTTTGATTCTGCATTGCGCTAGACCTACGCCAGAAGCCCAAGCATACGTTGCTGACATTTGAGATCATTCACCGCACCGTACAGCTTCCAGAAACATTTTCAAGGTTTTCCGAAGTTACAGCTTCGGGAGGGAAGGCAGGATGACTAGAAACGGCTCGGCAGAACCCCACGAGCGGACGAGACTGCTTGGCCATGAGCCAGACTACCGCGAAGCGATCTCAGCAGCGGAGGCCCCATGGTTGAAAGACACGCGCATCTGGGTTCGGTGGCCTCTACAGACGGTCCACTTGACATGGGCAACCCTCATCAGCAACTATGTCAATGTCCTCCTGATCTTTGTGCCTTTTGGTATCGTTGCCGGTGCTCTTCAATGGAACCCAGCCCCCGTTTTTGTCCTGAATTTCTTCGCGATTATCCCTCTCGCATCGTTGCTCAGTTTCGCGACGGAGGAGCTGGCAGCGACAATGGGTCAGACCCTGGGCGGCTTGATGAATGCGACGTTCGGTAACGCCGTCGAGTTGATCGTATGTCTTCCGCACATTCTTCTAAGATCTTTCGAACATGGTTGACATTCCATTTGCTCGTGTGCAGGTCAGCATTATAGCTCTGAAAGACCACGAAATCCGTGTCGTCCAGGCGAGCATGCTAGGCAGTATCCTTTCCAACATCTTACTTGTTCTGGGTTGCTGCTTTCTGGCTGGAGGCCTTCGATATCACGAGCAACGCTTCAACTCGACAGGCGCCTCGACCATGTCTTCACTGATGGCTGTAGCATCCGCATCATTGATCATCCCGGCAACCCTCTTTGCTGCGCTATCGAATTCCCATGGATCTGACCCGGTCAAGACCCAGCACAACATTCTTCTGCTCTCTCACGGAACAGCGATCATCCTCCTCATCCTCTACCTCATGTACCTGTACTTTCAATTAAGATCACATTCGGATTTTTTTGAGGATTCCGGAAATGCCGAACGTCAGGAGGCAGAGGAGGAAGAGGAGGATCACTTGCTCAATCCTTTTGCTGCAGGCGTGGTCCTGGTCGTCGTGACCATTCTTGTCGCAATTTGCGCAGAATATCTCGTTGGAAGCATTGAAGGCATCGTGGAGAAAACCGGAATGAGCAAGACCTTCATTGGTCTGGTGCTCATCCCTATCGTCGGCAACGCGGCTGAACATGTGACTGCTGTTCTGGTCGCCTATAAGAACAAGATGGATCTCGCCATCAGTGTCGCAATCGGAAGTAGTCTGCAGATTGCGCTTTTCGTCACTCCGTTCCTGGTGATTCTGGGCTGGATCCTGGGTGAAGAAATGACGTTACGCTTTCAGACTTTCGAAACTGTCACATTCTTTATCTCGGGTCTTGTCGTTACCCTCCTTATTCAGGATGGAAAGTCGAATTACCTAGAAGGAGGACTTTGTCTGGGAATGTAGGTGGCCTAGTCCTCCGTTGAGATTTTGCCTTCCTTGGTGGTCTTGCGCTAACTGGAATCTTTATTCAGGTATATCATTCTCGCGATTGCCTTCTATGTCTATCCTGATGATGTAGCTGTGTAATTGGGTGGCTCTGCCGTCCTCTCCAACACGATAGAGAGATTCACGCAGTCACAACGGGCCTGCAGGAACAAGCTTCTTAGCTCAGGCTAAGAAGTTCCCTGTGTTCGTCAAACAGGATTCTCCTTTTTCTTACGATCTGTTGTACGTTGTACTATACGTTTTTGGCTCTTGGCGGAAAAGCTATTGATACCAGAGTTCATTATCGCCGATGCCATGGTACGTATGTTTATGCTTTGGCAGCTGTCGCTGTCATATCCAATTCGACTTTGCAATCACATACTCTGCTGTTCAGTATCATGACGATTATAATGGGAGGTCGGGTTTTGTGGATTTTCGGCTCTTTGTGCTGTACTCGTGGGCGGGGTTGTCTGTGAAAAAGCAAATAAATTGACCAGGATTTCTGTAGCCTAGCAATAACCTTGTACCTTTGTCTGGATTGAAAATACGAGCTTATGAATCGCGCTGTCTTTATTTCTTTGGGAGATTTGAATGTTGTACAGGAGCTCTGGGAACTCTGTTGAGATTTCTGGCCGAGTCAAGAGAGGGAGATGAACTGTGATGATTATACTGTTTCAAATGCAGAAACCTGTAAATCGCAAGATTCATCTACGTTACAAGCCTTACGGGTCTCGCTTCGCTCGCCTGGTTTTGGACTTTGAAGAGAAAAAATAGGTACTTGTTCTATATGCCTGGGACTCTCTTGGCCCCCAGGCCTAGGTACTATGTACACCTACTATATAAGTAGTTTTTTTTATCTACTTTGTAGGCGGGCTCCCTACTTATAATATTCTCTTTACCATATTTTTTTGCATTAGGTAGTCTTCATTATCTACTTTCCAGGTGGGCTCCCTGCCTATATTCCTTGCTACATATTATTCTTGCCATATCCCTTAGTAATATTTTATTTGCCTTTATTACTAATATATATATCTCTTGCTAATAGGGGCTAAGCAGATTTTATGAATAAATTTAGCGTGGGATACTTATGTATATGTTGCTTTTTACAGCCACGTGACAGTGTGCAAAAACGGATTTGAATGTTTTATAGTATAGGGAATTTGCCAGATCGAACAGTGGACAGCACATGTGTGTAGATCATTAATTACTTGTTTTTGAAGTGAATTGAGCCATTCCAAGCACTGTGGACAGTAGATGACTAAGCACGGTGCGGGACGGAAAATCGTTTGATCTCGGCGACGAAACTTTGGCAGGGAAATTCAATATCGGCTATCGAAGTCGCGACCAGAAACTAATCTCCTGCTCGTCCCGGTTGCGAATATACACTTAACACGGACTAGGAATTTCTTCCCTGTCCGATTTCCAGCGGCCATTTGCTGGGTTGGTCCGAATTGACCATGCCTCCCCGGCTCAATCTCTTTACAGCGCGAAACGCTGTTTCCATCCTCCGCCAACCATACTCCTCCTCCTTCGCCGCGTCTTCGCAAAAAAATGGCGCTTCATCCGTCAGGTGGCCGCATGCCGCATCCTCTAGCCTTGGCGTGAGAGCCAGCCCGTGCTCCGCACATCTGCAGCGGAGGATGAACTCGACCAGTTCAGGCGGAAAGCCAGAAGAGAGAGAGCAGCCAAAGGGGCCGAACCAGGACCAATTGCCTCATGTGAGCGAGGAGGCTGCCGCGATTGACAAGATCATGAGTGGGAAGAAATGTGATGGTGGTGCTCCCGGGACCCCAGAACTTGAACACGGTACTCCGGTCGACGAGGTCGGTCAATAATTCTTCTCTACTTGCATTACGGAGTTGAGGCCGCATGTTAATGGCACTGGGCCGCTGACGATTTATTCCCCCCATAGATCCTTCGACGTGACAAGGACGCCTTGAAATACGCTCCGAAGGTCTTCCAAGATCAATGGTCGGGCTCGAAAGGCGCTCGTTCGTTTTTGACGTCGGCGAGACTCAGACAACAGGAATTACAGAATGTACCACCGGCTCAGGAAGCTCAGGAAGCTCAGGAAAGTCAGGAAGACAAGTCGGTCTCCGTAGTCGCAGACATGATCGCCCGTGCGACAGAGGAAGCGATTGAGCGAGAAACCGGGCTGAAGTTTCACATGCCCCAGTTGCCATTGCCTCCAACGGAGAACGTGCGGCATCGGTACGATCCGGTGGTGGAGCAGTTCACCAAACTTCTCATGAAGGATGGGAAATTGAGTATGGCGCAGAAGGTATGTCTGCCTGTACTTTTACTAGACTCGTATAATTGAAGTCTCTAACTTAAACTACTCCAACAGAACATGGCGTTCATCCTCGACTTTCTTCGCACTGCACCGCCACCTCAGATCAACCCCAAGCGCCGTCTCCTTACTTCCCTGCCGGCTCCCCAACTCCCTCTGAATCCCGTTCTCTACCTCACGGCCATTGTGGACTCCGTTGCTCCGTTGATCAAAATCCGACAACAGAAAGGTATTGCTGGTGGTGGTGCAGCAGTCCAGATCCCAGTTCCTTTGGCGATGCGCCAGAGACGTCGCCACGCCATCAAATGGATCATAGATGCGTCGGACCGACGACGAGACAGCAAGCTTGCTGTGCGAGTGGCCAATGAGCTCGTAGCCGTCGCTGAAGGTCGGAGCAGCGTATGGGACAAGAGAGAGCAGGTGCACAAGATCGGTGTTGCCGGCCGGTCCAACCTGAAGCTGGTTGCTCCTGGTGGCCGGAAGGTTTAGCCAACGGTGATATATTGATGCCTTAATGTATGGGCTTTGACTCAACATTTTGTTTATTCTTAGCCATATGCATGTAACATTATAAATCTGGGGTTTTTAATTGTTTTCTGTCCTACAGTCCTCCTCTTTCTGGGCCTGAGGATCTCATCCGACACGTATCTGTTGGTGATGCTTATACGGTGAATTGCAATATGAAGAAATAGTTGTTCAACACTCGCAATCATCTAGGTAGAAAGGGCGTCATTCCTATGTATTACTGTTCCTAGGCATGATGTGCATCCGATCGTTTTTGCCCCGCCTTTAGTTAGCACTCCGATCTGTCAAGCTGATTTGGCGGTCTGCCGCCGCTGCCGCTGCTGCCGCCGCTGAGGAATCCCAATAATTTCCGACGACACGATTGCTACCACCCGGGCAGCCTATCATTTGTCGACAAGGCATATGCGCATGCACCAGTGACAGGTCCTCGTTGTTTGCTTCTGTGCGACCAGAACTTCTTTTTTAATGCTGCGCAAAGATAGCTGCCAGCTCCGTCAGCCTCCTCACCATCTTGACTCCTCGCAGCAGAGACAGATACGCGGCCGTGGCTCCATCACCGGCAGCAGCATCATCGCAGAGCATCGAACTCGTCGATCTCGATTCCGTCCCTCCCGCTGAACAGCCACGTGGGCAAGCACCATCCCGTGGTGGTGGTACGGCTGATCGGGCCACTGCGGATCGTGTGACAGAACGTGGAATCGGTGGGAGAGACGGTGGTGGTCAGAGGGAGGCTCTCTACGAAGCGTCGTCGGGAGACTGGCCGAGTCGAGTTGGCGGTGGTAGAAGTGGCATCAGAAGACATCTCCTCTGGGCCGAAGCTCTCAAACGCCGGCCTCGACCAGGACGCGAGAACGGAAACGCCGCCAACATGAAGTTCTCCCACAGCATCCAGTTCAATGCCGTCCCAGATTGGAGTGCCCACTATATCGCATACGATAACCTTAAGAAGTTGTACGTTACACCCGTTTTCTGATAACCTACACACGCGGTTCACGATCTGACATCTGCTCACCAATTTGTTTCTCGTATAAACAGAATATATAGCCTTGAGAAGCAGGTCAATCGCCGAGATGGCCATACCGCTGCAGACGCCGAGTCTGCTCCGCTGCTTGATTCAGCGGTCGATACCGATTCGATCTTCCGGCGGGCGCTGGACGCGGAGCTTGAAAAGATCTGCTCCTTCTACCAGCTCAAGGAACTCGCTATCTTCGGTGAGGTCGAGGATGTCGTGAAGGAGGAGTCTCAATATACGCTCAGTACCGATGGCGTCAACATGGATCCCGTGAGTGAGACCGTGATCAAGACGCGGACGTTAAGCTTTGGGTCGCGGCCGCGTCCAGGCAGCATCTTGCACTCCCTGGGATTGAGACGCGGTCGACGGGAAAGCACTATTAGCGGCTCCGCTGGCGAGGAAGGCGAGGAAGATGATGACCGTGACAGTGATGATGATGTGGCGCCCGATTCGCCCGTAGACGAAGCGCGCCGAGCATTACGATCCCAACAGAGCCACAATAGGGACTCTATCGCGGTGTCTGACGGGCATCCAAGCGACTTGGCGGACTCGCGGCTCTGGGGCAGTAGCCGCCCGGCAACGCATGATGAACACTTTGCGGATCCACGATTTCTGGATCTCTATAATGCTGGCGTCGCATTGAAGCGACGGGCGATCAGTGTTTACGTCTCTCTCTGCGAGCTGAAGTCTTACATCCAGCTCAACAAGACAGGGTTTTCCAAGGCGCTGAAAAAGTATGACAAGATCCTGGATCGAAGCTTGCGACGTGCCTACATGAGCGGGACTGTCTCCCCGGCTTATCCTTTTACGGACTCGACAATGCAGCGTGTGGACGAGAACATCGCCCGAATCGAACAGGTCTATGCGGATGTCGTCACGAAGGGGAATCTCCCCCTCGCGAGAAGGGAGCTACGGCTACATCTGCGGGAGCATGTTGTCTGGGAGCGCAACACGGTCTGGAGGGAGATGATCGGTATTGAGAGAAAGGCACAGGCAGCCAACGTGGGAATCCGTCGGACCCTGCTGGGCGGCGACCATGATCCATCGACCGCACAGCGCCAAGGCGACGTGGAGATCCGAGCAAAAGTGATTAGCACTCCCCTGGGTCGATACTCTGTTCCTGAGTGGCTGTTCAGCCTGTCATTTCTCTCGCTGGTGGTCATCGTCATTATATTTGCGGTTCTGCTTTCGGTGCCCATTATGAAAAGCCCCGAGCAGCAGAATTGTCTGGCAATGTTGGTTTTTGTAAGCTTGCTATGGGCTACCGAGGTAAGAGAATTTCCCTGTGCATGCATTGCGCGGGGTTTCCACTGACACGGGTTCTGCCAGGTTATCCCATTATTTGTGACGTCCGTGCTCATTCCTTTCCTGGTGGTGGTGCTTCGGATTTTGCGATCGGATGACCAGCCTCACACGCGCCTAGACCCGGAGACGGCCACAAAGGTCGTGTTCGCATCGATGTGGACGCCAGTCATCATGCTCCTTCTGGGCGGGTTTACCATTGCGGCGGCATTGTCCAAGTACGACATCGCTCGTCGGATGGCTACTTTTGTCCTGAGCAAAGCGGGGACGAGTCCGCGGGTCGTTCTTGTCACGAACATGTTCGTCAGTATGTTTTTGAGTATGTGGATCAGCAATGTGGCCGCTCCGGTACTCTGTTATTCAATCATCCAGGTATGCAGATTCTTCACGAGTCTTTTTTTTTGTTGGTATCCCTGCTGATAATGGTCTAAAGCCACTCCTTCGGAACCTCCCGCCTGAGTCGAATTTCTCGAAAGCGCTGGTCATGGGAATCGCCCTGGCGGCTAATATTGGAGGCGCAGCCTCGCCAATTGCATCGCCTCAGAATATTATCGCCCTCGAGAACATGTACCCGAGCATCAGCTGGGGGACGTGGTTCTTCATCGCTCTCCCCGTTTGCATCATTTCCATTCTTCTCATCTGGGTTATGTTGCTGGTCACTTTCCAGCCCAGCCGGGGCACTACGATTGTGCCTATTCGACCTGTCAAAGACGGGTTTTCCGGAGTGCAATGGTTTGTCTCCATCGTCACGTTGGTGACGATCGCCTTGTGGTGCGTGAGCCATCAACTGCAGGAGACGTTTGGCGACATGGGGGTGATTGCCGTCATTCCGATGGTGCTTTTCTTCGGCACGGGCATCCTGACCAAGGAGGACTTCAACAATTTCCTGTGGACCATCATTATCCTCGCCGCGGGGGGTCTGAGTCTGGGAAAGGCCGTCACGTCGTCCGGGCTGTTGCACACCATCGCCAAGGCCATCACGGAGCGGGTGGCCAGTTTCAGCCTGTACGGAGTCCTGATCGTGTTCGCGGCGCTGATCTTGGTGATTGCGACGTTTATCTCTCATACAGTCGCGGCCTTGATCATCTTGCCTCTGGTGCAGCATGTAGGCCTGGGCATGGAACACCCTCACCCGAACCTGCTAGTCATGGCCAGCGCCTTGATGTGCTCTGTCGCAATGGGTCTGCCTACAAGCGGTTTCCCTAACATGAGTAAGTTTTCCTCCTTCTCATTACATCACTAGACCAGTCCCTGACCATGTTTGATCGTTTCCAGCCGCTATCATGATGGAGATCCCCAACACGGGCCAGCGCTACCTCCGAGTCAGCCATTTCCTCACCCGAGGCATCCCAGCGAGTATTATCTCGTTTCTTGTTGTCGTCACTGTGGGCTATGGGCTGATGTGTGTTGCTGGCCTGTAACAAGCATATCGTCATGACTCATCACCGTCTTCTTCCTGTCCTGTCCTGTCCTGTCATGTCACGTCATATATATAGGATGCCAGTACTCGATTTTGATTGATCCATTGATCCGCTTAACGTCCTTTTTCGTTTAGTTAGGGTGTTCTTCCGAGGTTTTAGAAGCGCTGGTCTGTTGGTCTAGTCTTGGTCTTGTCCATAATCTGCATGCATGTGATGGTGATGATTATTCATGGCAATTTTAGATACCTTTTTTTTTTCCTTTCTTAGTTTATTCTCGTCTCATCTCAGTTATGTTGTCTGTCTATAGTCCACACGCACGTCCGTCTCTCGGATCTTTTATGTCCTTCCCTCTTACGGCATATATACATAGAGAATGATTTCTAGTTTCTACGATCTTGGATTGGCTATCTCGTCTATCTATCTATCTACATGGGATCGATCTTTGGTGTAGCGTAGAAAAAAGAAAGCCTTAAGAGTACGCTCCTATTCAACCACTGATCGACAAGATGAAAAAGGAAGAATTTGTTATTTGGGACGGAGTGGGAATGTTTTATAAGTCTGACACAGTTTCCTTGAAGGCCGGAAGTCTTTTGGTGAATAAGAATAGGTGTGGATGAGGAAGCCCAATTCCTGCACACCTACCTTGCCGAGGCAGAATGGCTTGGCGGTGATTCCCTTCACCTACGGAGTGCGGACAAAGTACGGACGGAGTACGGAGTACAGTGAAGCTAACCTCCTTCCGCTTCGGGGCTATGTTTGGCTAATGCGACAAGTCTAAACGGTCAGGTCTCTCTCTTCCCACCAGGCAACTCTTAACTACTGAGTACTCGATTACATTCGTTTGATTGAGGGTTTACTTTTCTACGAATACAATTTTCTCCCTCTTTGCTTTGATCATGGGCGACAAACAGGAGAAAGAAAGCATTGAGCGCAGCAAGCGCATCGTCGACCACATGAATGCAGACCACCAGCACTTGCTGCCACTGTTCCTGGAAGTCTACTGCCTAGTCCCCCGCAGCATAGCACAGTCCGCGAAGATGGAAGACGTCAGCCTCACCGAACTGGTCATCCGCGCAAACCGCACTCGCTATCGGGTTCCGTTCGAGCCTCCGCTCTCATCGCTCGACGACGTCAAGCAGAGAGTCATTGATATGCGTGACCACTGCCTGAAGACGCTGGGCATCTCCGATATCGTCATCAAGGAGTACCAGCCTCCGACGGGATCCCATGCCGTCCTGTTCATCATCTGCTTGACTACCTTCATCGCCTTCTCGCGGCGCAGCAACTTCTTGCCTGGGTCGATGCTCTACTCTCTCGTGCTGAGGCAAGTTCCCCGGTTCGCCGTGTTTTGCTACACAATCCAGCCTCTTCTTCTGAGTACCATGGTGGTAATCCACCTGTCCGAAGCAACCCACCTGGCTGTCAAGAGGCTCCGGCCACACCGCGTTCCCTTTTTCTCCCGGCTGTGGTGGTGCTGGGTCATTGACGATTTCATCACGGGATTCACGGCTTTGCTGAGATTCGACGCCCTCGTGCGGAAGGAGAGGAACAAGAGGGAGAAGCATCGACCCAGTTTATAATCGATTGCAGGACGGAGGGAAATTCAATGCCGTTGCATTCTGTTGATCTAGATATGCACTTCAGCATTAGATTATGTACATACAGTACAGACATCGTTCACAGCTCCGCGTCCATTGAGAGGTCAAGAGAGAAAAAAAAAGTGATCTTCACTCCTCTCCATTTCGTACATCGCAGTGGAATAATAAGTAATTATAATAATTAATTATCTAGAAGATTGACGCATCCGAACTAAATGCCTAAATTACTGCACGACTAAAAGTAGCGCGCGGGCAACTCTCGGCTGGCGGCCGTTGTGCGCTAATCCGTTCTGGGACTAGGGCGCACTTTGGGGTAGGGCAATTTCGACAAGCGAGCCACACTGCGAAATTCAAGACCGCCGGCGACAAGCAACTCCAACAACTCGACTCGACAACCCACCCACTCTTGCCCGTCGCGCTGTTCTGGTGAAGGACTACAGGATACGAGGTCAGTTCATCCGCCTTTCCCTTAATTCCTTTGTTTTGCATTTTCCGGGACATTGGGATAGACTGGTGTGGTGGACCGTCGGGTTCTGGAGACTGGTGTGGGAAGAACATCTTCCAAGAAAAAGAGACGTCTCCGACACCTCCCCCTCCATATCTGCCGTGTCCTGCTTGGAAATTTTTCTCCCGTCGAAACGTTTTGCTGGAATTGAATTTCTCGCGTCTGACAATTGCTCCCCATTTAGTGGTCCAACTCATCAACCGCCAACATGGGTATTTCTCGTGATTCCCGTCACAAGCGCTCGGCTACCGGTGCGAAGAGGGCCTTCTACCGCAAGAAGAGGTATGGCGCGACACAGAAACAACAAACTTGAGGATTGGTTTTCTTACGGAGTGAATCTATACAGGGCTTTCGAGAAGGGTCGCCAGCCCGCCAATACTCGTATTGGCCCCAAGAGAATCCACCTCGTCCGCACCCGTGGTGGTAACACCAAGTACCGTGCTCTCCGTCTCGACTCGGGCAACTTCTCCTGGCCCTCCGAGGGTATCTCCCGCAAGACCCGTGTGATTGTGGTCGTCTACCACCCATCCAACAACGAACTGGTCCGCACCAACACCCTGACCAAGTCGGCCATCGTCCAGATCGACGCTGCTCCGTTCCGACAATGGTACGAGGCTCACTACGGCCAGCCTCTGGGCCGGAGGCGCCAGAAGCAGGCCGAGACGACTGAGGAGAAGAAGAGCAAGAGCGTCGAGAAGAAGCAGGCTGCTCGGTTCGCCGCGTCCGGCAAGGTGGAGCCTGCTCTGGAGAAGCAGTTCGAGGCCGGCCGTCTGTATGCCATCGTGTCGTCGCGCCCTGGCCAGAGTGGCCGTGTGGACGGATACATCCTGGAGGGTGAGGAGCTGGCATTCTACCTGCGTGCGATCCGGAAGTAAAAGACCAAAAACGGAAAACCAAAAAAAGAATGGATCTGTTGAAGGTTTGTTTCACGGGCCGACGACGACGGGGCAATGGGTGGTATCGGAGTTTCAGCAAATTCACAGAAATCATGTTTATGATCTGGGGCATCCGCGGATGCAAAATGTCTGTAGAGCTCTGAACTGTCTAACCAATCGGATGATTTTTCTTGTGTCCAGTCTGAACTCGCTCGTCTCCAGATTACTTCAGGCGTCTCGGGAAGAGAAAGGGCATGCTCTATGGCAGTTCTATTGAGGGCTTTGCTTTCTCCGCTCTGCGAGGGGCATGGGCTGGGTACAGACAGAGCCTAATAAAAACGAAAAAAATAATAAGCACAAATATATGCATTATAATCACGTTTCTAGATCGATTGTCGTCAGTGCCCTCTTCTAGTAGACTAGACACCGCTAGCCCCTACGACAGTACACTTACGTATCCTAGTATCAATTAGTACGTAGTACCTATTAAGATATTGTGTTCAGCCATGTGCCCCTGCCTATTATAATTATGGCCAGTCAAAGGAAAGAGCTTCTG
>NW_027192386.1:635586-637276 GCF_041956645.1 Rasamsonia byssochlamydoides | reverse complement strand
CTACTACTACTACTACTACTACTACTACTACTACTACTAAGAGAAGAAATTTATCAATTGGTGATCTTCTTCTACAAGTCCATGGAGGCCAGTAGCCACGACATATAGCCACCACCACTCCCACTCCATCATTATCATTATCATTATCATTCGGGTCGAGGTTATAGGGGAAGGATATTAGCGACCAGGGGAGAGACACGCTTCATCACGAGACGCTGCTGAGACGGGGTTCTCCCTGCATAACTCTTGAGATTTTCTACTCATCGGGCACATTGTTTCTGCCACAGTTTTATATTATTCCCTTTTACTCTTCTGCAGGTGTATATACATCGGCGATTCGGCCAAATAAATCGCAGCTCAGCTGATTTCCATTCATTCATGCAGATAGATGATCTGCTAGAGGCAGGACTGGCTGTCACAGGATCGACTGGCAGAAGACAGTCACACACTACGGATATAATATACAGTACGACTATGAGACAGACTATCCAACCGTCGGATGATTCGTCTCGAAGAATCCTCCCTGAACTGTGTATATGTACGCCATCATGGATTTTCGCAATTGGCGGAGAAAACAGTCTCCGTTTTTTTTTTCGCCTGTAATAATAATAATAATGATATCGTGCTGTTATAACCGCAAATCCATTAGGGTTAGTTATTCAAGGCTTGCGGGGTCAAAAAACCCGCAGGAAAGAATGTGGAGTGCATGCATTATAGTGAAGTAAAAGAAGAGAAAAATAAAAAATAAATAAACTAGAATATAATAGTCGATAGTCGATCGATGACATGTGCCTCTTCCTTTCACTGACGCAGTTCTTCTTCCATATCCAAGCGCCAGATATCGACGCAATTTCTCCATCCAACTGATACTTGACCCTCATTCTGCTCCCATCTTTGGCAATGGAGCCCGGTACCTAGGTATCGAACTGCTGAATCTAATAATAATGGAACCTCGACGGAGGAGGCGATTCCTTTGCTGCTCTCTCTATCCCAGGGTACATACTATAAATGTTAATATTTATAGTATAATTAGTTAAGAGACTTGGCAATGGAAATGAATGCCTATCTAACACTATGTACGTATTTAATGCCATTCATTCATTTATTAAGCTTAATTCTGACAATAATGTTACCGATATCAATATCATTAACTTGTATATGGATACTGGATATGATATGATATGATATCCACCTTGTCAATATATAATGCCCATATCTAGATGATCATCTATACTGTACGGTACATTAAACTGAGTATAAACAAAATAGATAATCAATCCTTTATTTGTACAGCTACAGAATATAAAGCTTGAATTTCATTCTTAGTGCTTTGAGTTGTATCTACCGAGCACTGGTTGATACTAAATGCTTGGTGAGTCCTGCCCAATAATCAGGAATTATTATTAAATCGCTGGCACGTTCCCCGTGCCAATGACGTACGTGAGTGGGTCAGTCAGTCGTACCTCGATTAGATAACCTCGTGAATTCAAGGCAAGATCAACAGTCTATCGAGTCAAGTCAAATCAAATAATGGCCTGTCTGTCTCTCACGAGATGAATTCCAGCACTGGTGGATTCTATCGGTGAGGCAGCAGAAAGTGCTCGTTGCAATTCGCCTGGGATCATCCTCTCAACATCGACATCGACATCAGAACAGGAAGATAAATCTACAGGCCAACAGCCAGCACAAT